>NW_006399765.1:28782557-28788471 GCF_000299155.1 Elephantulus edwardii | reverse complement strand
AATACTTTTAGACTATTCTCTCCTCCATAGATTTCAATGCCGTAAACATATTTCATCCAGTTTTTCTCAGTCAGAAGGCCATCTTTTAAGTTGTTGTTATTCTTGGGTGCTGTCAAGTCAAGTATGACCCTATGAAAGACAGTTCTGAACCCTGTATAAGGACCTGTGCCATTCTCACAATCTCTGATACCCTCAGCCCATTGCATCAGTCACTGTGTCAATCCACTTGGTTAAGGGGTTTCCTCTCCTTCATTATCTCTTTACGTTTCTGAGCATGATGTCCCTTTCCAAGGAATAACCTTATGTTCTCTCCCTAGAAAAATTTACTTTACTGGTTTTGTTTTTCTAGAGAACCCAGCCTAAAACACAAAGACTTCTCAGTTTTATTTTTATAAATATTCTACTAGTTTATTTACACAATTCAAATAAATTATTTCAATTTCCCTCACCCCCCACCCATCAAATTATACAACCTGATGGTTAAATCCCCCCCACCCTGCTCCTGCAAACCACATCCCTCTGCTTCCAGTTTCTCCCACCCCTATTGGATCCTTATACTCCTTCTACAATAACCGTGTTATACAATATTTCTCCTTGTGGGACTGACTTAGTTCACTCAGCATAATGTTCTCCAGTCACTTCCAAGTTCGGTGAAAAAAATTACAAAGTTATTGGTCCTATGTGCTGCATAGTATCCCATTGTGTGACTGTACCATAATTTCTCAATCCATTCGTTTGTGGTTGGACATCTGGGCTGTTTCCATGTTCTTGCATTGGTAAATAATGCTACTATGAACACTAGTGTACAAATCTCAGTTTGTGCCTCAGTTCTCTTATTCTCAGGGTCTATTCCAAGTAGTGGAATAGCTGGGTCCAGCTTTTTGAGGAAGTGCCAAACTGCCTTCCAGAATGGTTGCACCATTTTACAATCCCACCAACAATGTATAAAATTTCCCTTCTCGCCACATCTTCTCCAACATTTATTACTTGCTGCCCTGTTAAACTTTGCCCAGGAGTATTCTGTAAACTTTTGTTATAAGGCTCTTGTCTGAGATGGTATTACCAAATGTTTGTTCCCAGTCCTGTAGGTTTTCTTTTCACCTTGTCAGAAAAAGTTTTTTATTTGCACAGGGATTTAATCTTTAGAAAGTCCCATGCATCAAGTTTATCCTCTTTAGATTGTGCATTTCTGGTTGTATTTGGCACTCTCTTTATACTTTGGTCTAGCACTTCTAAGCCTGATGAATGTTATGGTTTTGGGTTTTATTCCCAGGTCTCTGATCCACCTTGAGTTGATTTTTGTATATGGTGTGAGATGTGGCTCCTATTTCAGCTTTCTGCATGTGGAAGTCCAATTGTGGCAGCACCATTGATTTAAAAGGTTTTCATTTTCCCATTTGATAGCTTGATTTCCTTGTCGACAGCTGGGTCTATTTCTGGGTTCTCAATTCTGTTCCATTGGTAAATGTGCTTGTCATTGAACCAGTATCACACTGTTTTGGTTACTACTGTTGTGTAGTAGGTTTTGAGGTCAGAGAGTGCTATGCCTCCAACCTCGTTTTTGTTTCTCAGAAGCGTTTTACTTATTCTGGGTCTCTTGCCTCTCCAAAGAAATTGGATAATTTCCCTTTCAATCTCCTTGAAAAATGAATTTGGTGTCCGGATTGGGATTGCATTGAACATGTAGATTGCTTTTGGTGGGTCTCAGTTTTCTTTTAAAGTAAAGACTTGTGAGCCAGATTTTCTCATTTAAAAATCCTCAAAGTGGATTGATTACAACAGAGAAGAAAAGAATTATCCTGAGAACTCAGACTGGGTTTGTGTTAAATTATTTTCTTAAATCAAGATTGTAAGCAGTCTTTAGAAGTCATTGCCTCCCACAAAGCTAAACCTGTAAAACAGCAAAGATGGCTCTTCGACTCCCCCTTTACCGAGATCACCCACATCCTCTCCTTCTTTCTTCTACTGTGACAGAAGAACCAGTAGGGAAAGTGGGAGTAGCTAACAAGTGTGAGGTCAGAATACTTCTGTGATTGTCAGAGTTATGGAGGCTGAAAGTGCAATGTTTCTGAAAAAGAAAGTCTAAAAGGAATGTCACAATTATAATGACAATTACTCATTCAAAAGAATTATTTTCTGAAGGACTGTTGGGAAACAAAACATCTTACTTTACAGCAAGGAAAATAGGTAGGAAAGGGCACCAAGGTGGATAAAGTGGTGTAGGGCCAGCAACAGTGAGGAAAATCTTCGGTGCTGCAGGTTGTCACAGCAGTTTCCACAGTGGACTCAAGCCTTGTCATGAAGTTGAATAAGAACTGGGCAGTGCTTCATTCTGTTTTGCGTACGGTCACCTTGAATTTGGGTCAACTCACTGGCTACTCACAATGGTAAAGCACTCTAGAATACAAGCTGTTGGAGATGTGAAACCATGTTAATTTTGGGTTTATAAACAGTATTTATTGATAGAATCAGTGACAATTTTGATCAGTTAGACCTAGTTAAAATGTTAAGCTCTGAATCCTAAAGTATTCCAAATATCTATGTCCACATGACTCAGTGTAGTGCTTGAGAAGGCACTTATCCATGACTTATGACTTTTCCTGTCTCAAGAGAGAGGTCTAGTGATCACTTACTGGGTGACCTCCGAGCAAAGTTTGAGGCTTTGGGAAGGATGTCTGACTAATAACACTTTACTTTGTCATTGGTCGCTGTCCTGTTGATTCTGACCCATCACATCTCTGCGTGTGCAAGTAAAATGCTCCACAGAATTTTAAAATCTTTTGGAAGTAGATATCCAGGCCTGTCTTCTGAGGTTTGTCTATGTGGTTTGGAATCTTATGTCTAATAGTTGAGCACCTGGCCATTTTCATGACCCAAGGAATCCCACTGTGTCTCCATAGGTAACTGACCACCAGCTTCACAACTGTTCAGCACTGTGTTATCTGCGATGTGTTCTGGGAACATGAATCCAAGAAGGACTCGTGTGAAAAATGACTGGGCCAAGAAAATGTCAAGAGTGGTGCATATTCTGCATCTTCCTAGAAACTCATAATAAGCATTAGTCAACGCTTAAATGGTTGACATGGGAGCTGCAACAGTGGCACTTAAGAACAATAATAAGTACAAATCTTAATAGAAGCAGTTTGACCTATTTTTGTCAAGAAGAGTGATTGGTGGGTTTCAGCACTTGACTTTTCAATTAGCAGCCAAGCACTTAAACACTATGCCCAGGACTCCTTAATAAAGCGCATAAGGAATTTTTAATAAATTTTAAAAAATGATAAATTTGTTATCATGCCCACATGATATTGCTTAGTCTGTATGACAAATCTATTTTTGTTTTGAAATTGAAGATGAGAAAATTTAAGTGACTTATTTTGATCCCAAAGCAAGTAAAAATTGGAGCAAATTGGATTATCAGAATTTATTGTCTACTTGATAAACTGAGAACAGGGTTCTGGAAGGAAGGTTTGGGAAGGAGGCATGTGTGTTTATTTTCCATTTAAATACTCTTTTAATTTGTTCCTTAAGGTATCATGAAATGTTCCTTCTTTGAGACTGAAAGCTGATTTCAGAACCCCAGGACAGAACAGGGATGAATCTGTAGAATATACAGAAATGTATTAATCTTGACCAATAACTTTGGCCATCTAGGGTTGTTATAACAGAAATATAATGGATGTTAAAATAGAAACAAATGGATGGTTTTAAGAAACACATTTATTTTCTTACACAGTTTGGAAGTGTGAAGTCTGAATTCAGAGCACCAACTCTCAGGGGAGGCTTTTGTCTGTGCCTCCTGGTTCTAGGAGGTTCTTAGCTCAGGAACCCCAGGCCCAAAGGACACTCACTCTGCTCCTGGCTCTTCTTTCTTGGTGGTAATAGGTCTGATTCATTTCTGCTTGCTTGTCCACTCTCTTTTATACTTCAAAAAAGATTGACTCAAGAAACAAACTCATCCTGTAGATTGTATCATGCTTCATTAACATAACTACCTCTAATCCTACCTCATTTACATCATAGGGGTGAGAATTTAGAACTCTCAGAACTCATTGCCAACCTTTTGGAGTTAGAACCAATTCATAGCTAACTTTCTAGTGGATCTCTGAAGACATAAATTCCACCAGGGAGGAGATTGACTATCTTTTTGCCTCAGAGCTTGGTGCATTTGAATCACCAGAGAGACTTGGCCTTTCGGTTAACTGCACAGATTCCTAAATATGAAGTTATTGAAGAGAGACAATAATTACTTCAGATCACAAAATGAAAGCTAAATGCCTAATATTGATAATCATGACCTAGGTAAATTGACACATATTTTAGGGGCAGATACAATTCAATCCCTGACAAGTAAAAGATCACCAAATTCTTTATTATGTGAAAGGGAGTTCTGGTTGCTACTGATAAGGAGTTATACTGCCAACCCAAAGGCAGGCTGTTCGATTCTACCAGCGGTGCCTTGGGAAAAAGACTTTTTCCTCCTGTGTGATTTGCAAATTCTAAACACCTGCTGGAGGGTCAACTATTAATTGGTTCTGAGTTAATGGCACCTCACAACAACAACAATACAAAACATACACCACTGAACAATTTCCGTACCTACAAGCTAGTGATAGGATTACATTCTTCAAGTTGCTATCTTTTTCCATCCCTGGACAGTTCTCCTCTCCCCTGTAGGGTCAGCACACAACAGCAGCAGGGAGGGGCACAATTGAGTTGTTGGTATTTCTTAAGCAGCGACACTAATAATGGCAACCATTCAAATCCATAGTTTACACATTGCTGTGAAGGTCTTTGTCTCAGCGAGGGGGAAGGGTCTTGCCAGGAGCTCCTAGATTCTGCACTTGGTATGAGTAGGTGATGAGTGGTCAGCCCTGTGGGAAGGTGGTCTAGACTGTGGTTTATCCAGCCTCCAAGAGCTGCTAGGCGCTAAGGGGCAGTGGGACTTTTCTTATGACATGTGCTCATTTCATTACTGTGTCATCGGACTTGGCTTATAGCTGAGCCTTCATTGGGTTTCCGAGGCTGTAATCACATGGGAAGAGAATTCCTATTTTTCTCTTATGGAGTAGCTGGGAGAAGGATTAATATCACAACTTCCTATGGACTAAACCTGTCCACTAAACCTGTCAAAGCTTTTTTGACAGGAGTTCGCAGGACCATATCTTAATTAGTATTTGAACGGTCCTTTATTTAACCTTCTCATTTTCCTATCTGTTCCCATCCTGCCCTTACCATGGATTTAACTCCAGTTTCTTATCATCCTCAAAGACCATAAAACACTCAGGTATGTAGGTAACGGTTCTGAGATTGCTAGTGATCTTGAGCTGGGACCTCATTTTCCCCCTTCAATTTACCTTCTGCATAGCTCGATACACCTCAGTGGCACTAAATAAATAAGCCATAATTAATACATAGTTGGCTCTTGTACTGTTTACTTTTCTCCTCTGAAGCTCAGATTAGAATATGTAACCCATGGCTTGAATGCTTAAGTACCCAGCTGGAGAGGCCTTTGCTGTCCTCATCTTCCTCTGACTTTAGAATAAACGAATTATTCCAACAAAGGTATTGACATTGTCCTAAGTACCTTCTATTTGATCCATTAAGAATTGTTTAATTTTGAGAGAAGCACATGGTTCCAATCTATCAGCTGCTCTGCAAGAGAAAGGTAGCTAATCTCCTTCAGTGTGATTTAAAGCCTCTGAAAATTAAAAAATTAAGCCTCTAAGCCCCTTGGGCCTGCGGCCCTCGGGCCAGGTTCAAATTGTCTTCCTGTCAAACATTCTTCTAGGTGGTATAGCACTGGTCTGTGCGTTGCTGTACAGAGGTAGTTTGTGGTTGCTGTGATGCTGAAGCCTGTGACAGTGATGTGCCAATCGTGGTAATGGGCACCCATGGTGGACAGTGTTGGCTG
>NW_006399765.1:28770714-28782457 GCF_000299155.1 Elephantulus edwardii | reverse complement strand
TCTATGTACGAACAGTGCTCAGGCTGTTCGTTCATAGGGTCGCTATGAGTCGTCTACGACTCGACGGCACTAAACAACAACAACATCAACAACAACAAATATCAATAAAGGTGTGTGTCAGGGTTGTAACCCTTCTTCATAGCTATTTGATCTGTACGCTGAGCCAATTGTTTGAGAAGCTAGAGAAGAATGTGGTGTCAGGATTGGAGGGAGACTCATCAACAGTATATTATGCAACTGACATAACCTCACTTGCTCAAAGTGAGGACGATGTGAAATGCTTGCTGCAGAAGATCAAAGACCACAGTTTTCAATATGGATTTCATCTTAATGTCAAGAAAACAAAAAATTCTTACTGCTGGACCTATAGGCATATCACATATGGAAGAAAGACTGAAACTGCCGATGAGTTCATTCAACTTGGATTCACAAGCAACACCTTTGGTACTAACAGCCAAGAGACCAGAAGATGTATTGCACTCGGTAAGTCTGAAGTCAGGGACCTCTCCAAATTATTGAGGAGTAATGATATCAGTTTGAAGATTAAGGTGCACCTGACTCAGGCCATGACCTTTTCAATCATTTGCTATTCATCTGAGAGCTAGACAATAAGGGTGATGGAAGAATTTATGTTTTTGAGCTTTGAGCTGTTGGAGAAGAAGTATTGCTGAATATCCCATGGCTTGCCAAAGGAGCAAAACAATATGTCTTAGAGAAAGTGCAGCTAGAGAGTCCCTTGGAGGCAAAGATGGTGAAGCTTCGTCACACATACTTCGAGCATGTTTCTAGGAGAGGCTGTCCCTTGGAGAGGGACATGATGCTTGGAAAGAGGGAGGGTCATTGAAAGAGAGGAAGACCCTCAACCAGGTTGACTGACACAGTGACTGCAGCAATGGGCTCAAGTGTGTCAGGCGTGGTGAGGACGGCACAGGCCAGGCCAGGGTTCGGTTCTGGTCGCTATGCCTTGTACTTGGATCAATAGCACCTAATAGTAACAATTAACAACAATGAAAACATGCTGGAGGGTCAGCTGTGGGTTGGTTCCGACTCGATGTACAACAATAGCAGCAATATTGATATATTGATAGGTGCTGTTGAGTAAATGCCAGCTCATTGATCCCCGTGTGACAGAGCAGAACTGCCCAGAGAACTTCCTAGTCTGCAATGTTCATGGAAACACATCATCAGGCCTTTGCCCTGAAGAGACGAGGAGTTGGCTCAAACCGCCAACCTTTGACTAGTAGCCGAGCACTTGACTGTCGCACCACCACTCCTCATTAATTCAAGAACAGACCCAGCTCACTGCTGTTTTGTTCTCTTTGTGACCCTCCTTCACGTTTCCAAGCCTGTACATCTTAATGAAAGGATGTTGTCCATCTTTCTCCTGAGGGAACACTGGCGGACTTGACATTCAGAGAGGTAGGTTAACAGAGCAAATGCTAACGACGACAGCACCAGAGCTAAAAAAGCACGTGTTTGTGGAATGGAGTGAATATGTGAACATGCAGCAAATTTATGTTTTTTTTAAAAAAGATTTATTTTATACTGGTTTATATACAAAGTTCACATACATTGTTTTTCACACCAGACCTTCCCCTTTTCTTTACCAATCGCTCCTTCTGAGTGAGACCCTATGTTTAAGCCCTCCGGACCCCCATGGATCCTTGTACATGCTTTGCAGTAATGGTCCTACACAGTATTTATCTTTATGAGACTGAGTTAGTTCACTTCTGTGTGCTTAAAGAAAATGAGAGAATACTGAGAAATGAGAATTTGCCTAATTTAGAAATATATTCCCAACAAATACATAGTGTGTTACAGGGCACAGCAGAGTATTACAGAGGCAAGACCAGAAAATCAACTTCTCAATATCCTGCCAGTTACTAAGAGCACCACTGAACAGGTACAGCATGGAGACATCTGGTAAATATGCCTAATATAAGGTTTGTGGAAGTATCTTGTATTCACTCACCCTTCTGATAAGCAGAAAGGAATTGTACAGTTGTTATGGCTTATCAAGACAGACGTTCTCATCCAGATCACCACATCCCAATAGCTACGCCCACATTATGCTTTTGAATGTTGTAATAATCTTAGAACATAAACCAAAAGTAAATCCCTGTCCTTGAGCCCATTTTGACTCCTATGGACCCCATAGAACATACTAGAAAGAACTTCCCATTAGGGGCTCCAGGGGAAGGTTTGAAACTGTGAGCTGCTTCTTGGGAGGGTGATGGGTGGTCACTGCCTGTAAAGCTGTACATACAGCCTTGGACACGGTGGAGGGTCGTCAGGACGTGGAAATCTGCTTGTGAGCGAGTTTGGAGTCTTTATGGAAGCAGACTCGGGCATCTTTCTCCTGGTGGGTTCACACTGCTGGCTGTATGGTTAGCAGCCAAATTCCTTCCCTACTTCACCACCATCTCACCACAAAACTGCCCTCGAGGCTGTTCCAACTCATAGAGTCCTTCATTTGGTGTCTGAGGCTGTTAATCTTTGTGGGAAGAGACGTCACATATTTCTCTCTTGGAGTGGCTGTTGGGTTCCAGTTGCCAGCTTGTCAGCTAGCAGCCTGATGTTGTTGTTAGGTGCCATCATGTTGACCACAGCTCATTGCAAGCCCATGAGCAGTAGATCTGAACCTGACCCTCTCCTGGACCGTCCTCCTGTTCTCCAAATCCATTGTAACAGTCACTGCGCCAGCCAGTTCATCCTGTTGAAGGTCTTTGTCTCTTTCTCTAATCCTCTGCCCTTCCCACCATGATGTCTTCTTCCCAGGAGTGGCCCCTTCTGACAGCATGCCCAGAGTATGTGAAACCAAGTTTCACCATCCTTGCCTCTAGAGAGCACATTGGTTACATTTTAAAAAAAAGTTATTATTTTTTGTGTGTACCATCAAATTGGATCTGACTGGTACAGGAGAAGATTGTCCGCCCTTCTCCAGCAGAGCATCTGGTGGATTTGAACCATGTACCTCTGGGATTGCAGTGCAGCTTCTTGCCACTAGGCCACTGGAGTTCCCCCATTTACATTTTCTATAAGACAGACTGACTTTCTATTTTGGCAGTCCACGGCATATTCAGTACTCTTCTCCAACATCACAATTCAAAAGGCACTGATTCTTCTTCTGTCATCCTTATTCATTGTCCACATACCAGTAATATTATGTCTCTATTTCACAGATGGGAACACAAAGGCTCAGAGAGGTTAATAAACTTGCCCAGCATCTACCAACAAGTATGTGGAGCAGGTGGATCAGGTCTGGTGCGTCATCCCTGCACTCCTCCTTGTCTGAGAGCTGCTTCTGTCAGATGTGACACGCTGCCAAGCACAGGGTGAACGCCTCACCTTCGAGGCTGGAGAGGAATCTTATTTCCAGCAGCCAGTAATCAGAGAGGCAGTGAGATAATTAACTTGTCTTCTCTGAAGGAGTTTTGTTCATGGGGCAGTCTTTAAATCGGGCATGAAAAGGCACTTGGCAAATTGCAAAAGGAAATAACGCTTCAAAATGAAAAATTGATGCACATTTATCAACTGTGGGTAACAAAAGAGCAGAAGGCATCCGTTTGGGGTATCACTGAAATCAGTTACAGAGTTAGGCTGGCGATAAGAATGGTTTGTCCCTTGATGCTAATCTTCTACCAAAGCAGACACAGGCTCCCAATCCTTTCATTAACCCAGGCCCCAGGAGGGTTCCTTCTCCATTGGGGTTTTATTTATTTTGGGTCACTGTTTCACTGTTTTAATAATGGTGAAATACACAAAAGCATCCTGGCAGGCATTTGCCATGCAAAACGACAAGCTTTTAAAGTGATTTAAGATTGATTCGAGACAAAGACCATTTTTAACACTGTGTGACAAAGGGCAGTTTGCTTTCTTCCAAATTATTTCTTGTGAACAGAGCGGAGATGGGGCATGAGAAAGTGTTGCATCCTTGGAGAAAGACATGATTCTGGGAAAAGTTAGAGGGTCAACGGAGGAGAGGAGGACCCTCCACGAGATGGACAGACAGTGGTGGCAACAATGTGAGGACAGTGTAGGGTCTGCAGCACACAGGGCTGCTCGGCACAGCGCACGTGGCGTCGTGCTGTTCGCCAAAGGCAGCACCTCACTGGAGGGTGGAACCCACCAGCCCTTCCTCGGGAGAAAGAAGAGCGATCTCCTTCGGTGTGAATTCAGCCTTGAAAAGCCCATGAAGGTGAATTATGAGAGAGGAAAGAAAGGAGAGAGAGAGAGAGAGAGAGAGAGAGAGAGAGAGAGAGAGAAAGAAGAAGAAGGAGAAGGAGAAGGAGAAGGAGAAGAAGGAGAAGAAAATGAGGAGGAAGAGGAAGAAGAGGGAGAGAAGAGAGAAGAGAAGAGAAGAGAAGAGAAGAGAGAAATGAATTGGACCCTTCTCAGTAGCACCTACCAATAATAGGTTGAGAAAGTAGTTGTGACATCCTGGGTGACAAAAACAAAGTAAGTGTGAGATATGTGTGAGGCAATCATTGGTTTTCTCTTGACATATCTGGGTATTAGTTGTTGTATCAAATGAACACAGGGAAGAATGTGTTCTCTTTCTTACTCTCCTCTTCCACTTACAGTTCTTCTCATCTCATGTAGTCAAGACCAAAACCCAATCCCAAGCCCACCGGACAGCTTCCAGCAGTCCATCTGGTTTCCGTGACTTTTAGCGGGCACGGTCTGCCTCTTTTTCTCCTTTGGATACACTGGTAGATTTGAATTGCTCACTTTCTGTTTAGCATCCTCATAATAACACACTTTACCCCCGGTGCTCCTTTGGTCAAGACCAGTGTTCAGTAAACAGACTCCACTCTACACCACTCTATCAGCAGAAAATTATCCAGGAAGGAATTTGTTGTGTGTGGTGGGACAAAGTCATACACTTGCTTTTTCATTGAACCTACAGGAGAGAATATTTCATGCACAGTTCATGTTTAAAAAGCCCAAACTCAGGGAGCTCTGGTGGCCTAGTGGCAAGATGCTGCACTGCAATCCCAGAGGTACGTGGTTCAATTCCACCAGATGCTCTGCTGGAGAAGGAGGGGGCAATCTCCTCCTGTACCAGTCAGATCTGATTTGACGGTACACGTAAAAATAATACAATTTAAAAAAAAAGGCCCAAACTCACTCCTGTTGAGCTGGTTCTGACTTGGTGGCCCTGCCCCAGGTTTCTGAGGCTATACTTTGAAGTGAGTGTGAGCTGTTCCGCTTTCCTCCTCAGAGCCACGGGTGGATTCAAACAAGCCGTCGTTTTGGGTCAGCAGCACAGCTCGTTAAGGATTCTGCCCCCAGAGCTCCCTTCAATGATTGGAAGCAAAAATTGGCTTTAGTGATGAAAACCAAAGCAGAACTTCTCTACCACCCATTTAATCAGAGAGTGAACAACCTAGCGGTCCTTTTAAAAAGTCAACGACACACTTTTAGGACTGGGGATAGTTCAGCCTTTTCCCTGAACTTTGGATGTAGCAGGTGCTTACTGATCGTCTACTAAGTGACTCCTTGGGAAGTTTTCAGTCCTCCCTGGACGCTGAGGGGATGAGCGGAGGTGTCCCACAAGACGGGGTAATGTCCTCTTCGACCGTTTAGGTGGTTGGAATCTTAGCTGCTGGGAAGTCGTGTTCCAGTTCTTGTGTTATGTTACATGATCGAAAGGCAGTGCCGGCTTGTTGAGTCTACATACAGAAATATATTTTGAGAATATGCATACCTTGGTACAAAGATGAGAAGAAAGATACTAGTTTATATGTATGTTGTGGCTATGTACTGTCGAGTCAGAACCGACCCTCCAGTGGGTTTTCAGAGGCAGTAAATCCCATGGGAGGAGATTGCCATCCTTCTCCTGAAGAGTAGCTGTTGGATTCAGACAACATGACTTTGGGATTGCAGCACAGCTTCTTACCACCAGGCCATCAGTGCTTCTTTCCTAAGGGCTACAGTCCAGGAGACTTTTTTGGGGCAGTTGGCCTCTGTCCTTTGAAATCCATCAGATGGTTTGCTGCAATATCAATTCCTTGCTGCAATACCAATTCCTGGGCGCGGAATCCCATTTGGAATGAGATTTCCTTTGTTGTGCTAAGAGACGGTATCAGTGTAGGGTGAGTTTTGAAGCTAATCATTTTTGAGGTATAAAAGGAACAAGCTCGGCTGAGCAGCAGGGAGCACGGATAGAGGAGGCAGACACCAGCTCCTCTCCAACCTAAGGATCCGATGACTCTAATATATGATTTTAAAAATTGCAGGTATAGTGATTTCCTGCAATTAATTGAGGGGATGGAGAGCTGGTGGGCTGTTTGAACTCCTCCTAGCTCTATGCAGCAGCTCCGTCTTTGACAAAGGATGCTATTTGATACATCTGACACAATTGTCGAGCTTGCTTTTGAATTTATAGATCTCGTAATGGCTTGCGTTTCCACTGACATTTTATTCACGTAGTCAGGATGGCGTTTTGAATTTTGTTCTCCATCATTGAGAAAAGTAAGGAAATTTCTCTGTTGTACAAATGTTCCAACTGTCTCTTGACTCAGTTGATGTGTAGTAATAATAAAAATGATAGGATAGAATTGAAAAACTGAGGGCTTGAATTTTGAGGCTGTTGCTGTTAGGTACCACCGAGGTGGTTTCAACTCATGGTGCCCCCACGTGGGACAGAACAAAACCCCCTTCAGTCTGGTCCATCCTCTTAGTATCTGTCATGTGTAAACCCATTGTAGTCGCCATGTCAGTTCATCTCGTCAAGGGTTAAGCAGTTCTACTGGATGGAATTAACGTTGAGACCAACTCAAGCAAAATCTAAAGAGAACAGGCATTGTCTTGGTCCTGCTAACCCTGCTTGTTAAATGCTGTACTCTGTTGTTTCGGGTAATTTCTTGTACATCACTTAGGTCATTGGTTTAACCTTAGTCTCAGCATTTGTGAAGAATGAATGAACACTGCCTGTCTTACAGAGCTTGGTCGACCAGATCATTGACCAGATTACATTTATTTTTGTAATGATATAATTTATAGCTTTCTTCCATTCCAGACTATAAGATTCTGCTTACCATTGTGTCACAGTTTCTACTACTGAAAAGAATATTTTAAAAAAATCTTAGTTAAGTAGTCATGTTAAAAGGGTTCTAATAGCACAGTGTTGAAGTATTTGCCTGCTAACAGAAACACTAGTGGTTTGGGGTCACCAGTCACATTGAGGGAGAAAGACAGGGTGGTCTGCTTCTGTGTAGATATCTCACTACTATGTGTGCATCCCGTGAGGGTCCTGTGAGTGGGAGTTGACTTGAAAGCAATGAATACTCAGCCTAGAACCTTCACCTAAGAAATGACGCTACATAATTGGTCAAGTTGATGAGGAAAGAGAAAGTTTCTGAATCTTTCTATTTCTCCCAGAGCAGAAAGGTGTCACAAGGCAAATTCCTTCTTTCCCCTCAAGAGGAAATTTGAAATTACAAGGGAAATTTGCACCCCTCGATTAATATGCGGCAAATTCTCTTTAAGAGGAGAGCTGAGACGCAAACTGATACATGCACATCCATGTTTATTGCAATGTTATTTATAATAACAAAGATGAAAGGAACTCCAGTGCCCATCAATGGACAAATGATTGAAGGAACTATGGTACCTCCGTAAGGTGGAGTACTATGCAACACTGAAGGACAGTAAAGAATTGGCAAAACACTTTGTATAACATGGATCAATCTAGAGGATATTATGCTGTGTGAAAGAAGTCAGTCACAAAGGGACAAATATTGTGTAAGATCACTACTATAGAAAGGTAAGAAAAGTTTTCCACACAGAAAGAATAATTCTTGGCTGGCTATCAGGGATGGGGCAGGGGAAGAGGGAGTAACAATTAACAACTTGATAATAGATACTTCTTAGATATCTGAAGGGAAAGGCAGTGTACAATAAGTGGATGATCAGACATTGTGAGCATGGTAATAATGTTATAAACCAAAAAAGTCTACGAATGATTGAGTGAAAAACCCAACATGCTTTGTAAACTTTCACTCAAATCACAATAAAAAATGAGAAAAAAAAAATTACAATCTAGACCTTTCCATGGACACAGCTCTATTAGGTTCCTGGAGTTGGAGTTGACTTGAAAGCAACCTTCACCTAAGAAATGATGCTACATAATTGGCCAAGTTGATGAGGAAAGAGAAAGTTTCTGAATATTTCTATTTCTCCCAGAGAAGAAAGGCATCACAAGGCAAATTCCTTTTTTCCCTTCATGAGGAAATTTGAAATTAGGGGGGAAATTTGTACCCCTGGATCAATATATGGCAAAATTTCAGCTTCGTAACCTTAAAAACCTGAGCAATTAACTTTGTTTGAAAAGGTCAGCGATGGCTGTGCTCCTTTCGTCTGACACGTTGAGCTGTCCGACAGAACTCAGTTTAAATTAGAAACATTGTGGGGGAAGTTAATCAGAGTCTTGTTTAGACTGTCGGGCTGCCACGGAGGCCTATCCGTCAGGCGGAAGCTGTGTGTGGTGGGGGCTCGAGTGCTCTTTTCTGCCCTCAGTACCACCTATGAAATGATTCCCCAATTTCTTTGAACGCTTTTTGTAGGCTTATTATTTTGTTGGGTGTCATAGAGCTGATTTTGACTCCTAGGGACCCCACGTGACAGAGTATTGTTGTGTTAGGTGCTATTGCATCCACGACAAATCACTGTGACTTAAACCTTGCCTTTCATCCTCTTCTTCACAGCGTTTATGATGACTTGGTCTATCATGGCGTGCATTCTGTCTGCCTCCCCCGATCTGATGTAGACTCCATGGGGGTGGAGAAAGTGTCTGTTTAGGTCCCAGTGATATATTTGCACAGCAGGTATGTGGTGAATCCAGGAATGGACCATGACACATAGGCTCTTCCTATGTACCACAGACTGGACACCTTTTAAGGTCGACCAGATGGTCACTGTCAGAGTTTTTTAGGGCTGTGTCCGCTGCTGGAGCCACGTCAGTTTTCAGCTCTACCTGCAGTCAGGAGGAGGGGGTCGGGCTTACCCCACACACTCCACGCTATGCACAGGGCTCTGACTCCTGAGGAGAGACGTAGAACAGAGACAGTGTTGATCTGCTGACTGCAGGGCTCTGAGAATCCATCACAGTAGTTTCCGGTCCAACTTGATGCTGGTCAACAAGACCGCGGGGAGGGCCTTTGAATTGAAAAGTCGGTTATTATGCTGAGTGAAATATCTCAGTCACAAAAGAACAAATATTGCATAGTGTCACTCTTGTAAAACGGGACTGACATTGGGGTTGAGGAGATAAATGATGTCTACTGCATTGAAACAGATGAGGGAGAGAACTGTTTAAAAGGGATATACGATTAGGTATTATTGTCATGACAGGAGTCCAGAACGAAGGCTGCATAGTGGAGTGGACTTGGGCAGAGGGATTGTGTAACAATGAAAAAAATTTTCTTTTACTTTTCAAAGAGAAGATCGAACTGGAGGGAGGGGTAGGCAGGGAGAAAAGTGCAACAATGAATGAATGGATATCCAAAGTCTCTGTAAACTTTCATGAAAATGAATAAAAAAAAGAAAAAGGAAATAAAGTCGGTTGTTATTGTATTTTGGAGGCACATTCTTCTACGTGGTACAGCTCTCTTCTGTCAATACGCTGTACTGAGGTAGCCTGGGGTGGCTGTGATGCTGAACCTTGTGCCATTGGGGTGTCAAATGCCATAACGGTTACCCATGGTGGACAGTGTTTGGTGGAGCTCCCAGTTTCAGACAGGTTTGACAGCAGGAGTGGCATCCACTTCCTAAACCACATGCCTCTATGAACTTTGATAAGTGACGACAGTTCTAGGAAGGCTTCAGGCCTTTTGTTCACAGGGTCACTATAAGTCGTGCTCCACTTGACGACAGTCAACAACAGCACTTGCTATGAGCATGTTCCAGTTGGCTTTCTCCAGCATTCTGGGGCATCAAGCCCCTTAGATATTGCTCCAGGCACGAGAGATTCCTGAGGAGAGACCTCTTGTCTTGATCCATGGCTGTGTGACCGAGTCAGGTGAAGATTTTTACGTGCACCTCCCCTGTGTGCCCGGAAGTCAGGCTAGCTGGCATTTCCCCTCGGAGGGAGCCCGGACTCTGGGAAGCAGGAGGGATGATTTAAGAGGATACACGGAATAGATTAATTACGATAGTTATTCCTTTTAATGTGCATTGACCCTGCAAACCATGATTTATGGCTGCTTTCCTGGAGCCTGGGCTTTCGTAAGGCAGAGTACAGAGGGACGTGATGTATTCCAGGTGAGTAACCCTGGGTTACATAACGAGATGACTGTGGCTGCGTTACTAGGTAATTTTAGCATAAAATAAAATTGAATAATATACTCAGAAAGTTGCTCTCTTTTCTATTATCTTTTAATGTTTTTGATTACAGAGGGGGAAAAAATCTTTTAGTGCTTGGACATTCACCAGCCCCCCCCCCTTCCCATAGAGCCAGCCAGCTGTCCCTTGGACCGTCCACAGGCATGGAGCTGGCTTCTCGTTGACCCCTTGTTGTGTTCAGAGCGTCTATTTCCATCTTGCCTTCTGTGGTTGACAAGTGGTGCTGGTTTTCCCCTTTGTGGTTCTGATACAAAATTTCAGGGAAAAACCAATTTATGCCACTAAGACAGTGGGTTCACGTAATGAAATAAAGCAGATTGTGTAAATAAGAGAGCAGTGGGCTGTAGTTAGGAGCCTTGGTGATGCAGTGATTGCTGCACTTGGATGCTAACCGTGAGGTTGGAAGTTCCAATCCACCAGCCACTTCTCTGCAGAAAGAGGAGGCAGTTTGTTTCTGTAAAGATTTCCAAGCTTGGAAACCCTGTGGAGAGGTTCTGCTTTGTCCTAGAGTGTGCTGCCCTTTGCCCCTGCGAGCTGAAGTTGTGCGGACACAGTGTTTTTGTTTGTTTGGTAGGGTGTGCTCGGCACACACACAATAGAGCTTAGAGGACCGACAAGAAGGATGGCGGCTGAGAAGACCTAACTGCAGCAGGGATGGAAGTCTGCCAGGCTGGACTGCACTTTTGGGTTGAGTTGAGCCACCTCTGGCTCCGAGTCCTCTTTGCAGTCCGCTGTCCCCTTCCAGTGACTTTGAATTGAGCCCACCAGTCGATTCTCTGCCAGTGAGTCAGACCCTACCACCTGCCCCTCGTCCTTGGCAAACTGCCGTGACCCAATTACTCAAGTGTACGCGTCCCTCTGTCAGCGTTCAGGGACTCATTAAAACAGAGCTGGAGTGGCAGTAACTGGCATACAGCGCTGCCCTTTCTAAGAAGTGTAATGTGAAGTCCAGACATGCTTCTGGTAATGTCACCATGTGCAGACGCCTCCCATTCGCTTCTCTCCTTCATTCGTGCCTTTGCACATTCAAAACCTTGTCTGTGACACTGGATGGTGGTGGTGCCTGGATGAGCCGAGTTCTTCTGAACTCACACACTGCGTGCAACTTTGGCAAGTGACACTCACAACAACAGCTTGGCGGACTTAGGTACACAAAAAAATAGGTCAGAAGATAGTGCTGTTGATGTTTCTGTTTCACCAGTGGGTGAGCTTGCCAGCTACGCTGGTTTCTACTGTAACTGCCAGGGCTGTTGGCAAAGCAAGATGGTCTTTTTGATCTCACTGGTTCTACAAAATGAAATTTTGCTAAAGTAGCTATCACTCTCTGAGCCCTTACTGTGTACCAAGACTTTTCTAGGAATTGCTGCATTTAATTACTCTTTGTTTTCTTTTTTTT
>NW_006399765.1:28762346-28770519 GCF_000299155.1 Elephantulus edwardii | reverse complement strand
TATAATATATCAGTGACATTTAATATATCCTTGGAGATTTTCAACGATGCTCACCCTCCTCTTCTGGGTTATCCTTGCCCTGGTGACACAAGTGGAGCTCTGGTAGACACTAGTGGTAGGGAGCTGCGCTGCGAATCCAAAGGCAGGCAGTTTGAATCCAACAGCTGCTCTACTAGAGGAAGATGAGCGGCCTCCTCCCATGTGATTCAGATCCCTGAACACCCCCTGGTGGGTCAGCTCTAAGTTAGTCCTTACTTGATGGCACATGCCAATATTGACATAAAGTCACTGCTCAGTAAGGTTCCTATCTAGTCTTTTGAGATGCTGTTGTCAATTTGTTCCCACAAGTTGTTGTTGTTGTAAAGTGCTGTAAAGTTGTAGATGAACAAAAGATCTGAGCACTGTTTCCAGAGGCAAGCCATTTCGGAAGTGGATGCCACTCCTGCTTCCAAGCTTGTTTAATTGGGAAGCTCCACCCAACACTGTCCACCATGGGTAACCATTATCGCATTTGACACTGCAGTGTCAGTGTTCAGCTTCACAGCAACCACGAGTTACCTCTGTACAGCAACGCACAGACAATGCTCAAAGACAGTTTGTTGTGTTTTTTGTCCTTTTATTTTTTTCCCCTAATTGAATTAAACGATTTGGTTTTAAAAAGACATTCAGGAATTACTTCTGCCTTGAGGCTCAAAGATTACCTCAGGACAAATAGTCTCTAACATTCATCCAGCTTCCATGACTCCAGAAGTTGTAAAGTCCATGAAAATGTGAAATTCTGTTCTTCATGTCCCCTCCTTTGGATCAGGTATTTCTTGTATTCATGTGGATATTATCCTTTCATTGACAGAATTGTGTTTTAGAACTCGGAATGTTCTTTCTGATGAGTGCAACACCATTCCTCTTTAACTTGTCATTCCCTAGACTAGTAAATCATAGAATTGTCTGATTGAAAATGGCCAATGCCAGTCCATTTCAGCTCACTAATGCCTGAGATTAACCCAAGGTACATCTGGCCCAAATTATGATATTCTCAACCCTCTTATCTGCACAGGAAATGTGGACAGTGAGTAAGACCGACCAAAAAAGAACTGACAAATCTGTCTTGGAAGCAGTACAGCTTGAATACTCCTCAACAGAGAGGCTGAGGAGACTCTGTCCCACATACTTTGGGTATGTTATCAGGAGAGACCTGTCCTTGGACATGACATTGTGCTGGGTGACGTAGCGGAGCAGCAGAAAGAGGACGAACCTCAGGGCGATGGGTGGACGGTGCAGCGGCAGCAGTGGACTTAAGCTAAGCAGTACGTGTGAGGGTGGTGAAGGATCTGGCGAGGATTCATTCCATTCTACACAAGGTCCCTAACAGTCAGAGCTGGCTCCCTGGCACTTAATAACAACAGTACCAAGGATATTGTTTTTATGTATTTCATTTCATTTCTGACAACTTCAAGTTTTCCCGGACTTTCACTTTGTACATTCCACGTTCTTATTACTAAAGGGTGCGTGGTGGTGTTTCACTTCTGTTTGAGTCATGCTGCATTAGCCAATGGGAGTCCTGAAAGCTTTATCCCACATACATCTGCTTTGAGGAGGCAGTTTTCCCCTTGTCATAGCTTGCCTGTCTTCCCACCTGAAAGGCTTCTAGCTCTGTGTTAGGTAATGTTTGATTACTATTCAGAGGGCCTTCACTGGCTAGTAATTTCAAGAGTGGACTTGCCATCCCACTTTCTTCCCCTCCTTCTTTAAAATTAATGAAAGTTTACAGAGATTTAGGGTTTCCATCCATTCATTCATTCATTGCTGCAGTTTTCTTCCTGCCCGGCACCTTCCCCCCATTCGCTCCCCTCCTTGAAAAGTAAAAGAAAAATTCTTTCATTGTTTTACAATTCCCCCCCCCCATGTCCACTCCACTGTGCAGCTTTCATTCTGGACTCCTGTCATGACACTAATACCTAATCACATATCCCTTTTAAACAGTTCTCTTCCTCATCTGTTTCAATGCAATCCCATGTTCTAGTTAATCTTAATCTGGAAGCTCTGCTGAGACCTGTCCACCTTGGCCCATCCTGCTGGTGTTTGAAATGCCAGTGGCCAAGCTTTCAACATCACAGCAGCATATAAGCCCCTGTATTACAACAGACTGAAAAATGGGTGGTGGGTTAGAATGTGAAAGTTGAAAACAAAAAAGAATTTTTGGTTGAAAAATATGGTTTTGGGGACAGAAACTATGCTGCAAATAGTGCGATAGAATTCTCTACAACTAATGGTTTATTAGGTAATTCTGGTGGCCTCGTGGTAAGAAGCTGCGCTGCAAACCCAGGAGTATACAGTTCAAATCCACCAGCTGCTCTGTGGGAAAAAGATGGTCCGTCTCCTCCTGTGTGATTAACTACCTCTGAAAAGCCGCTGGAGGGTCAGCTATGGGTTGGTTCTTATTCAACAGAACACAATAGCAATGGTTTATTTCTGTTTACATCTTAAAAACAAGCCAACCAGTCAGTCAATCCAGAAACAATGATGGTATGTGATTCTATTTTCCAAACAGGAATCAAATCCACTGCATTTGTAGTGGTGATGGTGAAGACACTCACCACATGTTAGGGCAGGCCAGGGGCTGACTGTGGGACATAGCACCAGTTATCCATAATGCAAGTTCTTCATCTGAAACACAAGCATAGATTTGGTACATTGAACATTAATGGCTGAAGACTAGGCAAGTTATGAATTGAAAGAAAGGATTTTATGGATGAAGAAAGCAAAGGATCATAAGAAAACAAGAAAGAAAAGACTAAAATTAATGCAGAAAGGGACTATGAAAGTCCTTTTAGAATGTGGAGAAGCTGAAATGAAATGGAAACATGATGACAAGAGACTGAACAGAAATCTTCAAAGAGTAGTTTATGTGTTTCCTACTGCCAAAGGGGCCCTTTAGAGTAGTGAGAGAAGACCTTCACCCTGAAACCTACAGCGTCCCTTTTCAGCAGGAAGTAGCTAAGAGAATACGCCATCCCCTTTTCCTTATGAATCAGGGTGAAGTCTCTCTCAGGGAGGAGTGATAGGGAATGGCAAGGGACACACTGACAAAGGAGATTAATCAGAACTGGCTTTGACAAGCACTGTGGCAATTGGACAATTAAAACAGACATTCGGGGGCGGGGAAAGAAGAACGAACTGGGGAGGAGGGTGGAGAAAACCGTGCAACAATGAATGAATGAAAACCCAAAATCTCTGTAAATGTTCATTAAAACTAATACAATTTAATAATAATAATAATAATAAAGAGTAGTTTGAAAAGACAAGCAAAATATTGTAATGAACTGTGCAAAGACCTGGAGTTAGAAAACAAAAAGAGAAGAACACACTTCATGTTTCACAGTCTGGAAGAACTGAAGAAAAATTAAATTTATAGTAGGAAAGGATTCATTCTGTGCAGATATAATGAATAATGCAGGAAGCAGCCGAAGAAGATAAAAGGAATAAACAATCACAAAACCAAAACTGAGTAGCAGATAGGCAACCGTTTTAAGAAGCAGCACATGATGAAGTGATAGTACTGTAGAAAAAAGTGCTACCCTCACTGAAATCATGGCCAAAGGCAATGCTCCAGGAATTGATGGAATACCAGCTGAGGTATTTCAGGAATAGACCAAGCCTTGGATGTATGTACTCCCTCATCTATGCCAAGAAATTGGAAAGACCTGGTCAACTCACTGGATAAGATCCATGTTTGTGCTCATTTCAAAGAGAGGGAATCCAACAGAATATGAACATTTTTGAATAATATCATTAATATTAAACCCAAGTAAAATCTTTCTCAAGATAATAAACCGGAAACTCAAGCTGGATTCAGAGCAAGATTTGAAATGAAGGATATCATTGCTGACATCAGATTTGTGCATCTGGTACAGGCCATGGTCTTTGCAGTCACTTGTTATGCGTCAGAGAGCTGGGCAATGACCAGGGAGGACAGAAGGAGAATTGATGCTTTTGAGCTTTGGTGTTGGAGAAGAGTGTTGAGGGTACCATGGACTGCTAAGAAAACAAACAGATTCATCCTGGAGAGGGTTAAACTGGGCTGCTCCTTGGAGGCAAGGGTTCTGAGGCTTCGTCTGACATACTTTGGTCATGTTGTAAGGAGGGACCGGTCCTTGGAGAGGGACATCATGCTTGGGAGGGTGGAGGGCGGAGGGGAAGGCCCTCTGGGAGGTGGATTGATTTGGTGACTGGGGCAATCGGGATGAGTGTGTCAGAGAGAATGAAATTGGCACAGGACAGAGCAGGGTTTAGGGCTGTTGAACATAGAGTCGCTATGAGTCGCAAGCGACTCGACGGCACATAATAACAACAGGAAAATGTGTACCTTGGTGTTATTTACTATGAAAAAAGCCTCTACTGTGTGGATTATAATAAATTATAGATAAGATTATGAAGAACAAATTATAGAACACTTTAATTATATGCATGCAGAATCTGCACACGGACCAAGAGGAAGTCATTACCAGATCCCAAGGTGATACTTTGTGGTGAAAAATCTGGGAAAAGCATCTGAGTAGAATCCTTTTTTAACATTTATTCAATCTGTATGCTGAGCAAATAATTCAAGAAACTGGACTATTGGAAAAAAAGCCTAGTTTCAGGACTGAAGGAAGACTTAAGGGCCTCTAAGTAGCAGATGAAACAAGCAAATTTTGTTTCAGAATACAAAGATGTCTTGAAACCTTGAGTATGGTAGGGTTATACTTCAATATATTTAAAAAACTCCAAATCCCAAACCAGCCAGCAAACAAGAACAACATTCTCACAACTGGGCCAACATGCAACATTGTGATAATTGGAAACACATTGAAGTTGTTAATGCTTTCACGTTTTTTGGATCCACAATTAACACACGTGGGAATAGTCAAGGCTTTATTGCATTGGGAAAATATGCTGATGAAGTCTCTCTTTAGAATACTCAAATATGTCACTTTGAGGACTAAGGCAAGCCTGACTCAAACCATTCTATTTTTAATGACTTCATATAAAGTTGGACAATAAATGAATATTGAGGAAAAATTGATGCCTTTGGATTGTGACATTGGCAATTGTTGTTGTTATGTGCTACCAAGCAGACCCATAAATGACCCTCCAGTGGTTTTCAGAGGCTGTAAATGGCAGGAGAGATAATTGCCCACGTTTATCCCATGGAGAAGCAGAGCATGTTATCAGAAGAGACTAATCTCCGGAGAAACGTCTTATGTTTGATAAAGTGAGCAACACTGAGGAATGATGCATCGTTCAATTTGTCAATGAGATGGATTGGCACAGTCGCTTCAGGAATGACCTCAAACCCAGTGTTGCTTGTGAGGAGGGGATAGATCTGAGCAGTGATTTGCTCCCTTACACATAGGTTATCAATGAGTTGAAACTAATTTGTTGACACCTACCAACAACAGCAAGCTTCTCTTGGGGTCAGGGGATCAGAGACTACTTCGAAGGCAGCAGAATGAGCTGATTTGCATTGAAAAAGTTACATTGAAAAACAAGGAACTCATGAAATATTAAAAATGGAGGACATTATGCTGAGCGAACTATCTCAGCATTAAAGGACAAATACTGCATAGTGTCATTGTTGTAAAACAGGACTGACATTGGGGTTGAGGGAATACTGAGAAAGAGAGGATAAATAATGTATATGGCATTGAAACATGAGGGAGAGAACTGTTTAAAAGGATATATGATTACGTATTATTGTCTTGACAGGAATCCAGAACGAAGGCTGCATAGTGGAGTGGGCTTGGAGGAAGGGATTGTATACCAATGAACGAAGTTTTCTTTTACTTTTCAAAGAGAAGGATGAACTGGAAGGGAGGGGTGTGCAGGGAGAAAAGTGCAACAGTGAATGAATGGAAATCCAAAATCTCTAAATTTTCATTAAAATTAATAATATTTCTTTTTTTTAAAAAGTTAGCCTTTCATTTTTCCCAGTCCTTTGACTACTCAGTTGAGAATGACTTTTCACTCGCAAATCTCCAAGCTGGAAGGGCTTGTTATTAAATGAGTCCACCTGGGCCCACTCAGCAGAGCTCGTTGAGAGTGGAGAGTGAGGAGTGCTTTGTACGGGCCTCTGTGGGCTGGTGGACGGTTCGCTGGCCTCCCTGTTCCTGGGAACCATTCACTGAGTCTCCTCCAGAGTATCAGGAAGGCTCCATGCCGCAGCCTCACGGGGTCAGGAACCCTTTCCCCTCAGATGATTAGGAAACGGACTCGACCTTGTCACCTGCCCTGCTGTTAGTTACCCCTCTGGGTCCCAGGCTGAAAGCAGACTGGATCCCCCAGACCTGACTCCTTTCAAACTGCAAATTGGAAGAGGTCCCACCTGAGACCTTGCCCGAGTGAAGGTTCCGGCAAAAATTGGCTGAATTACTTTTCAGTCACATGAAAGCACAAATGAGGGCTTGCTCTGGGCCAACTCCTTTAGCTGCAGAAAGGCGCGAGGGCGCGGCGTTGACCTGCCCTGGTGCATGAGGGGAAGCGCTTTCAAGTATTCTGAGAACAGCCATTACAAGACTGAGAAATCATCGACATTCAAAGGTAATTCCACTAAAAAGAAGATGATTTGCCAAAGAGCCTTTGACTCTTTAAAGTTGTTACCTGAGCAAGACATTTGGGTAATTGGGCGTTTGATGTTGGTTTGGTGTCATTTTTATGCATAGCAATGAGCACATGCATGTGAAGACCTTGTTCCGCTTTAATTGGAAAGTCTCAGTGGGTGTGCGAGTGTGAGCGCTGGCTGGAAGCAGGGATTCTCGCAGAACCAGCACGTTCAAGAAAGGCACCTTCAGAGATACTAAAGTGGCCCTGTAATTTAGTGCCCAGGAGATACAGCGTGCCATGTGTTGGATTGCTAGCCAACCATAGGTCAGTGGTTTGAATCCAGCAGCCACTCCGAGGCTGAAAAATGAGGCAGTCTGTTTCTGTAATGTTTCCAACCCTGGGAAGCCTACAGGCTATTTCCACTCTGTGCTACAGGGCTGCTCTGAGTGGGGAGAACACTCTGCGGTGGGGTTTTCTATGTTCCAGTCAAGACACTTCTGTTTGTAAGGAAGAACAACCAACTTACAGATCACTTAGCATAAAAAAGGTGGAGTAATTTTCTTCTTCTTCTTTTTTTTTTTTTTAAATTAAGACTATAGCAATTTCCTGTTATCATCACGCCAGTTCTGGTCCTGACTTGGTCTCTGCAAAGCAAAGCTGTGACTGTTCAGGAGCGTATCCCTGGGCTCTGCTTCTAAGGTGATTCTGGGTGGGTTTGAACCACCATCTTTTTGGTTAGGGGTTAACCGTTGTGACAGCCAGGTCTAGTTCTCTGGAAATGTTGTTATGTGCCCTTGAGTCAGTTCTGACTCAGTGCGATTATATATAACATGGTAAAACTGCCTCGTGGGATTATTTTTGGGCTGTAATCTTTGTGCAAACAGGTTCTCCAGCATAGCTACTAGCGGGTTTGAACTACTGAGCTTTCAGATAACAGGCAAGCATTTAACCATTGCACCCCCAGGGCTCTGTACAATTGATATAAGCACTTATGTAGCTCCAAGCCAATCAGAACAAAGCTTTCTGAAGGAAGTTATGTATTAAGAAAGTTAAATGTTGCAGTGTAGTCAGACCTTATAAGAATCAGATATGGGAGGTGGTATTATCAGAGCCTGAAACGTTATTTGAGCCATTTTTCATTTCTCTGTGTATCCACTTCAGCCTTTTCTGTTTCTCGCCTAGATCTCCTTGGATAGTCCATGAACACACATGGACTGATAATACAACTGAATAAACCACCATCACAATTTTGAACTCATTGTTGAAGTTATTTTGTCAGTCAGTCTTGTTGGAGGTCTTCCTCTTTCTTGCTGACTTTTCACTTGCCCAGGCGTGGTGTCCTTCTTCAGAAACCAGTCAATCCTGAGTACATGTCCAAAGCACACAGATGAAGTATTGCAATCCTTGCTTCTAAGGAGCATTTCTGGCTGTACTTTTTCCAAGATAAATCTACTTGTTTTTCTGAAAGTTCATGGCATATTTATGGCAAGAATGACTGTTTCTAAGTTTGCCCTACTTCATTTCCAGCCATCTTTTGCAGTTCAGTTTGCCATGTCTGGAAGTCGACTCCAGATTCCAAAGAGAGAGAGAGAGA
>NW_006399765.1:28758415-28761141 GCF_000299155.1 Elephantulus edwardii | reverse complement strand
TCCACAACCTCGCCAGCATTTGTTGCTTGCTGTTCTGTTAAATTTATTGCAGTGGTTTTTAAGGAAGGGAGTTTTTGTTTTTCAACCAAGATGCATTGTTTAGCAAAACTTTTTTTGCCTTATAATTTGGTCAAAAAGCAACATTCTTTCTAAAAGTAAAGTGAAAGTAAACTTTCACTAGCAAAGAGAATGATTAATCCAGAGCAGCTATGTAATCACAAATTTCTTTGGTATTTCTACTTTATTTTTTTGTAGTTTTATATTTTTAAGTTTTAATAAAATTTTTTATTTTAATTGTTATTTTATCAAGTCTATAGAAAAGGTAGATTTTCATTCATTCATTTTTGCACATTTTACAGACTCTCCCTTCCCCCTACCCAAACTGACTTTTTTCCACTAGTTTATTTATAAAATTCTAATACAAATTTGAACAAATTCTTTCAATTTCTTTTTTTTTTAAATTACGTGTTAAAAGAATGAACAAGGAAGGAATGAAATATCTTCACAGAAGTCCAAGATGTCCTATTTTGACCTTGCACAACGCGCCAAAAACCAAATAAAATCTACTGTGGTCAAAGTTGATCCTGACTCTTAGTGACCCTGGAGGAAAGCCTGGAGCTGCCACTTAGGGTGCCCAGGGCTTGAAGGCTTTAGGTAAGCAGACAGGCTCATCCTCCTCCCACAGAGGGGCTGCTGGTTCAAACGGTCAACTTTCTGGTTAGCAACCCAATGCCTAATTCATTGTATCACCAAGTGTCCTCCCGTAAGAGACAGGAAAGACAAAGACAAATAAAAATTGCGTCAAGTATGGGCTTGTACTATTAGCAAGGAAGTGAAAAGGAGGCCAGGGATTCTAGACGATTCTGTAATTTTAAAGTTGTTGTTGTTGTTGTTAAGTTCCGTTGAGTTGTAGACCACTCAGCAACTATATCAACAAAAGGCCTGAACACTTGTATAACTTTCATTGTTTCTCCACGTTCATAGAGTTTCTGGAGGCAAGCTGTTTCAGAAGTGGATGCCACCCAATACAACAAGCTTGGGAGTTTAAGATAGAGCTCTTGAGTTAAGTTTGTGGATGGAGAATGTCACGAATGAGAAGGAGCAACGAGAAGTCCTGTGTAAGTAAGTGGTGGCCTGATCCAAAGGAGGTTTACCTGTTCCTACAAACGCCAAGCTTCTCCAGTGGTTCCAACTCACCAGCAACTCTTCAGGGGACAAAAGACGGTGAGTCCTCTGTTAATGTTGCAACTCCAGAAATCCAGTGGAGGGTCGTTCGCTGTGAGGAGGAAGTGACTTGACAGTAAGTGTGAGTTTGACGGAAGTCCTGTGCTCTGGGATAGTAGCATTTAAAATTCTCTCTCTTTCTGTAAATTCCCTACTAAAATGTAATCTAGTTAAGTAAGAACACAAAGAAGTTTTCTTATTAAATTTCATTCTTCTCATCTTCTGATCTGATTTGTCTTAAAATTTTGTTGGGTTTCCCCTCTTGCTGACCGTTCTTTTTTTTTTTTGTTCCATGTTGGTGTGGGGTTGTTGGGTTTTTTTTGGTGTTGTTGTTGTTGACTGTTCTTTAAATCAACTTTGGTGTCTTCTGGATGACCCTTCCTAGTCTCTAAGCAAGGCTGTGTGTTGGTTTAAATATTTTACAAGGTGGGCTTTATGCGAGTGTGTGTATAAAAGTACTATCAAAGATACCATTTCGACAATTTCTAAATGGACAATTCGGTGACATTTGTACCATTCTTTAAGTTATATTATCTATATAACATTGACACTGCATTTTGGTTGTTAAAAAATACAATTCAAAGGATGAATTAGCTGTCATTTTCAAATACTTAGAGGTAGAGTTTGAGTGGTTTTTTGTTGGTTTCCCCCCTCCTACCAAATGAACGCCTTAGCAGCATTCAGCCACGACCCTCTTTTCCACGAGGTGTCTGTCTAGAATCACTGCGGAGAGGCCAGTGCCCCCAGTGGATGGGATTCTATAGCACAGAGGCGACTTGCCACTTCCTGGCCCATTCTTCTGGACTCTACCAGGTCATCCTTCTAATCAGTGAGAAAATGTGACTCCAAGGAGATTTCCATCTTTCATAAATGGGTGAATTTCTCCTTGGCCAGTTTGTGGGAGTAAATTGTGAAGTGCTTGGCTGCTAACCGAAAAGTTGGCAGTTCAAATCCACCCAGCAGCTCTGTGAGAGAGAGATCTGGAGATCTGCTTCCATGAAGAATATCCTTCGTTCTTGTTAGGGACTGTCAAGTCGGTTCCAGGATGTAGTCAGCGTGGGTACCACAGACGAGACATGCTCTGTCCTGCACCAGCCCCACGTCGTCTTCAGGATCCAGTCTATTCTTGCAGCCACTGTGCCAACCATAAAGAAATTTCTTCTATCTAATGCCTTGGAGATGCCCACATCATTATCTTCTCTTGAGTACATTTATGTTACTGGAATTATTTTTCTGTGCTCCTTTCCCCTCCCATAAATTATAACAGCTTTATGGATTTATTATTATAGTTTGGGTGAAAATTCACAGAGCAAATTAGTTATCTATTCATTGGGGGTCTTCTTCTTCTCTCTCTTTAAAAAAATTTTCCCCTTTATCAAGAATAATGTCCTTCCCATGGGAGAAGGATGGACAAATCTCCTCCCGTGTGGTGAACTGCCTCGGAAAACCTGCTGGAGAGTCAGTTATGGGTCAGTTCTGACTCTACAGTAAACAACAACAAC
>NW_006399765.1:28694829-28758209 GCF_000299155.1 Elephantulus edwardii | reverse complement strand
GGCCCTCCCCTCCCCTCTCTTCCCCTCCCCTCCCCTCCCCGTGGTGATGCTGTGTGTTAAACATTGAGAAGACTGAGAAGTTCACAGTCCAGTCCTCCAATCACTGGTCTCCATGGGGGTGATGTGGCTGCTTCAGTAAAGGGAACGCCATGAAACCTCTCTACCCTGTACTGTGCAGTTACTATGAGTCTAAATCAACTCAACAGTAATGTGTTTGGTTTGTTTTCTCTTCTATGGGTCATAAAACGATAAACGCATATGCTTTAGGAAATGTGAGGAAGAATCTGAAGTTGGGTAGGAGTTTTGTTTTTAAGTAGTTAGAGATTGTGTTAGATACTGTCTTGGAGTATTGATTGAAAGGATAGACAAGAAAGGTATTAATCACACAGCAAACTGAAGTTTGTTTTCGTTTCAATTGAAGTTTCTTCTTGCTCTGGTGACCTGGTGGCAAGAAGCTGTGCTGCAATGCTGAAGGCATAGAGTTCGAATCCACCGGCTGCTCTGTGGGAGAAGGATGGGTAATCTCCTCCCATGCAATTAACTGCCTCTGAAAACCTTCTAGAAGGTCATCAACTGTGGGTTAGTTCTGACTCAACAGTAAACAACACTAATAACAACACATTGATTGTAGCCACAATATTGTCTTCTCTTGAATACATTTATATCACCCATTTATTGTTCTGTTCTTTTTTCATAAATCACTGTACCTCTAAAGATCTGTTGTAATAGTTTGTGTGAACGTTTACAGAGCAAATTAGTTTTCTCTTCAACAATTTATTTACATATTGTTTCCTAGTATTGATTGTAATCTTCTCAACGTCACAATCTGCTCCCAATTCTTCCCTGGATTCCCATTTCCACTCACACTTCCGTCCTGCTCCTTCCCGCCTTCTGAGCTTTGTGTCTGGGCAAGCGCCGTCCTCTTGGTCTCCTGTGATTGAGTGATTGCAGCGAGACGCGCTTCCCGCTCTGGTATGATTAGTCACTTGATAGCTCTGTCTAAAGTTTGGCTGAGAGTGATCCCGGGAGATGGGTTCAGTCCCAGGCTTGAAGGATTTGAAGTGAATTCGTCCTGATAACCCCCTTTACTGAACAGCCTGTCCCAGTTGGCCATGCAGTGCAGACAGACCCTGCTTAAAAACACCTTCTTTCCATTTGCCTAATTATGAATGCTTCGGCCTCCTCAGGTGCCAGTTTGTCGCCTGTGGTAGCTTTGGAGTGCTTTGAAGTCACTTAAAAAAATGACAAATTATAAATAAGAGTCAACTACTAGCTTAACAAGGACCCCAGAAGATTTTTATGTGAAGACTGTAGAATTCCGTTCTAGGTGGATCAAAGAGACCCCAAAACAACATCTGGAGGAATGTTAAAAATAGTTTGAAGTTTGTCTATATTTATGACATTAATACCTAAAGTTTAATTCCATCAACATAACAACATACAGTGAGATTGACATCTTGCCTGAGTAGACATGGTTCTTCTGGGTCCATTTGTGGAGATGTTGGAACAGGAACCTGTGGCACAGATGGTTAGTCTGTCAGCAGCTCCCAGGTCGAGAGACCCACAGAGCCAACTACATAAAAGATGATGGTCAGGACAGCCCTACTCTGTCCTATGGGGTCGATGAGTGTTGGAAAGAACTCCATGCCCCCTAAAAATAACAGCAGCAACAACATCAGCAAATAGAAAAGAGTGTGAAGAAAACTCATAGAGTTGACACGCACTCCTGCAACATTACAGAAGTTGGAGTTTCCTCAAACAGTCTTAATTTTCCTTATGTGTTGGTACCAGGAGTTCAGGCACCACCCTGGTAGTTTTTCATGGATTCTCTCAAAAGTAGTATACCATGGTTGCCTATTGTATTGCATCTCTGGCTGCCTGATGGGGAAGGAATGTGCTTCCAACCCACGGGCAGGTAGTTTGAATCCAACAAGAAAGATGAGCAGTATCTTCCTGTGGTCATTTACAGCCTCTGACTCAGGGAGGCTCAGCCGTAAGTCAGTTCTAACTGGACCTCATCTAACAACAACATCGTACCTAGGAAGTTAGGAATTACTACATGTTGAATAGTACTGTAAGCTAATTCATCTCTTGAGTGATGCTGTTGAAAATCCTTGGAAATGTTCTGTCTCACTTTCCTAGTACAGTAGTGACAGGCAGATTTATTTCCTCACAGTTAAAGAAGCTTGAAGACCAAATTCAAGCCCTGTGATAGGGAAGATTCTTGTCTCTCTTGTGTCTCGGGAACATTTTGTTGATATCGCTCTGTTCCTTAGCTCGCCGGTGATCTTCCTTTGGCATCTGCCTTCTCTATGTGCTCACCTACCTGTCGAATCTGTACATTTTATGACTCAGAAGTTATTAATTTAGGACACATGCTATGCTGACATGGCCTCAAGGGAACAGGAGTGCGTCCACAATTTGGTATCGCTTAGTGACGCCTGGATAGAAATGCCTGTTCATCTGTTCTCACAAGATTATGGCCAAGACCACCCCTACAGAGTGAGCAACTTGTGTGCCTTTAAGTTGATTCCAACCCATAATAGCCCAGTTGGAATAGATGCCCAGAGGGGTTCCCAGCTGTCATCTTTATGGGGGAGCTTGGTTACTAGGCCCTTTTTAAAATGATAGAGCCACTGCTGGGGTCTGACAGCTGGTGTTTGTGTTAGTAACCAAGATCTTAACCATTGTGACACCAGGGGTCCTTTGCACAGGTACAGGAATTAGGGATTGAACATGTATTTTGGGAGGGCACAATTCAGTCATGGGCTTTCTCTCTGGTTCTTTAATATGAACCTCGGTTTGGAAGGAAAGCGTTTCCTGAGTTACCGAGGGGACCAAAGTTGTTCTTAGGTGGTGTCTGGTTGACTGTGCCGTATCGTGACCGCGTATGCAGCAGCACGGAGCCCTGCCCAATGCTCAGCCCTCCTTGCGATTTCTGCTGTGATTAACCTGTTGCTGCAGTCACTGTGCCCGCCTGTCTCCTTGAGGGCCTTCCTCTCTTTCACGGATCCTCTTCTCCAAGCCCTGGGGACCGGTCACTCCTGACAACACACCTGAAGTGTGTGAGACTAAGTTCCGTCTGCTGACAGCGTGCCCAAAGGCTACGAGATGAAGCCTCGATGGAGCAGCCTGGCTGACCTTCTCCAAGGACAGCCTTGTCTGGTTTTTAGCTGTCCGTGCTACGCTCAGTATTAATCCTTCAGCGTCTTCATCACATTCTTGGAAAATTCTCTTTTCCCACAAGGGCAGAATGTTGGCTTCATTTTTACCAGTTTTGCTTTGCATGTACAAAATACCAGAGATCAGAGTGCAGGCTCACAGTGATTGCGTTTGGCTCCCATGAACCCACAGCCACTCCTCAGGGCCAGAGGAAGAGAAAGAAAGAACTCTGCGTGAGTCCACCTGCCACTCCAGCGGGTGACAGATGATGCTGAGTGACAGCGGGGCGGCTGTTGTCACAGATCACGGTGTGACTTCTGTGGGCTCCAGGCACCTTTGCCATCACAGATTCTTGCCTCCAGAAGCACAGTGAAAATGAGATTTCTCTACTGCCGTGGTTCTAAGACAAATATAATCGGGGCTGCATTCATATTTCAAATTCATTACTGTACTCATATTCAAGGGAACTGGGGTGGTGTACCGTTACGTGTTAGGCTGCTAGTGAAAAGGTCAGTGGTTCAAGTCCCCTAACTTCCCTGTGGGAGGAAGAGGAACAGTCTTCTCCAATAAAGATTTATAGCTTCAGAAGCCCAACAAAGTGTCCCTGTGAGTTGGCCTCTAACCAATGACAATGGGTTTTTTTTTAATTTTATTTTTTATTTTTATTGTATTATTTTTATGTGTACCGTCAAATCAGATCTGACTGGTACAGGAGGAGGTTGTCCCCTCCTTCTGCAGCAGAGCATCTGGTGGATTTGAACTGCATACTTCTGGGATTGCAGTGCAGTGTCTTGCCACTAGGCCACCAGAGCTCCCTGACAATGAGTTTTGTTTTTATTATATTCACTTTGTCTTTCTGATTTTAAAAGCATTAACACAGCATTTTAATATCTTGGAGAGGGTGCAGCTGGAGTGCTCCTTGGAGTTAAAGATGATGAAACTTCATCTTTCATACTTCAGACGTGTAACTAGGCAAGGCTCTTCATTGGAGAGAGACGCACATCATGCTTGGAAATATGGGGGGGTGTCAATGAAGGAGAGGAAGACCCCCAATGAGCTGGATTGACATGGTGACTTCAGCAATGGGCTTGAGTGTTTAGAGATGGGGAAGATGGCACAGCATAGGGTAGGGTTCAGGTTGGCTGTTCACAGCGTCTCTGTGAGTTGTACTCAACTTGACGATACCCACCAAGAAGAAGAAGAAGATTTATCATGGGCCTCAACACCTGGCCTTCCAAAGGAGCTGATCCTGGTCCTGACGCTTTTCTTTCAATGTTGAAAATTGACTCTTGTACCAATCATATCAGGAGTCGTACTGCACCGGGCAAATCCTCTGTCAGGGACCTCTGCAAAGTACCATGGAGCAATGATGTTAGTTTGAGGACTAAGGTGCACCTGATTCAGGTTATGATATGTTCAATCACTTGCTATGTATCTGAGAGCGGGACTTTATTTTTTATTTTTTTTCTATAATTATATTTTATTAATTTTCATAAACATTTACAGAGATTTTGGGTTTCCATTCATTCATTGTTGCACTATTCTCTCTACCCTCCTCCCAGTTTGTTCTTGTCCAAATGCCACAGTGCTTGTCAAATCCAGTTCTGATTAATCTTCTTTGTCAGTGTGTCCTTTGCCATTCCCTATCACTCCTCCCTGAGAGAGACTTCACCCTGAGTCATAAGGAAAAGGGGATGGCGTATTCTCTTAGCTACTTCCTGCTGAAAAGGGACGCTGTGGGTTTCAGGGTGAAGATCTTCTCTCACTACTCTAAAGGGCCCCTTTGGCAGTAGGAAACACATAGACTATTATGGAGATTGATTTTGGAATTTAGATGCACTCTTATTGATTGTGCTTGGCCATACATGTTCATATCCTTGAAGATGTATCATGGGGGTGTTGCAACCTAGAAGACACAAATTTGACTAACAAGTTATAAGTACATGAGTCCAAAAATTATGGAAAAGTAAAAGAAAAGATTCTTTCATTGTTTTACAAACCCTCCCCCAGGTCCCCTCCACCATGTAGCCCTCGCTCTAGTCTCCTGTGATGACAGAAATACCCAGTTACATCTCTCTTTTAGACGGTTCTCTCCCTCCTCTGTTTCAGTGCAGTATACATTATTGAACCCATCTTACTCAGTCTCTCCCCAACCCCAAGGACAGTCCCATTCTACAACAGTGGCATCATGTAATATTTGTCCTTTTGTGACTGGGATATTTCACTCAGCATAATGTTCTCCAGAGTCAACCATTTTGAATAATATTGCATGAGTTCCTTGGTTTTTAATGCAGCATAGTATTCCATTGTGCGACTATACCACAGCTTCTCTAGCCATTCATTTGTTGATGGGTACTTAGCTTGTTTCCAACTCCTTGCTATTGTGAACAAAGCTGCAATAAACATGGGTGTGCATGTATCTGCTTGGATGTCAGCTATGGTCTCTTCAGGGTATATTCCCAGGAGTGGAATTGCTGGGTCAAATGGTATCTCTATTTGCAACTTTTTGAGAAAGCGCCATACTGCTTTCCACAGGGGTTGCACCATTTTACACTCCCACCAACAGTGAATCAGGGTTCCAGTTTCTCCACAACCTCGCCAGCATTTGTTGCTTGCTGTTCTGTTAAATTTTGCTATTTTGACTGGGGTGAAATGATATCTCATAGTTGTTTTAATTTGCATCTCTCTTAGGGCTAGGGATTTTGAGCATTTCTTCATGTGTTTGTTATGAGAGCGGGACTTTAAATAAAGCTGACGGAAGAAGAGTTGAAGCTTTCGAATTGTGGTGCTGGAGAAGAGTGTGGAATGTCCCGCGGACTGCCAAAAGAACAAATATATCTTGTAAAAAGTGCAGCCAGATGCTCCTGGGAGGCAAGGATGGTGAAGGTTTGTCTCACATGCTTTGGGAATACTACGAGGAGAGGCTGCTCCGTGGAAACGGACACCGTGCTTGGAAAGGTGGGGCCGGAGAAAGAGGGGATACCCCTCAATCAGCTGGACTAACAGTACCTGCAGCGATGGGCTCAGGTGTGCCACAGATGATGAGGAGGGTTCAGATCTGTATAACACTGAGAGAACTTTGTTCCCAAAGAAAAAGAGAACTGGGGCGAGGGAGGGACAGGGAGGAAAATGTGCAATAATGAATGAATGGAAATCCACGTTCTAGATAAACTTTCATTAAATCTAAAAAATCCCCAACAAACAAACAAACAAACAAACAAAAAACCCCCAAACAAAACCCTCTTCTCCAACACCACCACCCAAAGACATCAATTCTTTTTCTGTCATCCTTAGTCATTGTCCAGTTCTCTATGAATCTTACTTAACTCAATGGCACCCAACAACAACAGCAACAGCAGCAACAATTAATCAGCTGGAAGGGAGCTTCATGGGTGTGTGGCCTCAGATGGGTGTGAATACGTGGCGAAGCTCTCCTGCTTTTGCTCGGTCTGGGTCTGTGCCGGCCTTATCAGCTCTGATTCTTTGGAAGTGAGCTAGTGCCCTGACTTACCCATCACCTTGGACTTGTCTCTGTCTACAGATTTCTTAGTCAGGAGAAGCCTCTCTGCAGAGGGCCAACCCACAGAACTGGGACTTGCCGGCCTCTACAAGTGCAGGATTCATTTCCTTTAGATAAATATCTTTCTAATTATAAAAGCTCCATTGCTGTTGCTTCTCTAGAGAACGCCCTGAGACGCTTAGACAAAACAAGAGAACAGGGGTTCATTACTTGGGAACTTCAGCAGCAGAGGCCAGTGATCCTTTCAGAAACCAGGGGTCTGAGGGTCCAAGCAACCCAGTTCCAAACAGGCTCTAGACCCACATTCCTTCAGGACTGATGAAGACACGGTCCTTGTCTTCCTGGGCTTTTTATTCTAGTGGGAACGGGGCAGAGCATACACAATATTTTCCATTTTGTGAGTGTGATGATCCTGCAAGTACTCGACTGTGCTGGTGTGGTAGTGAGAGCCACAGCAATCCTCAAGGGAATGAGGGCCGCTGGGCTCTAAAGAAAAAGGGATTTGCAAACACAGGAGTTGAGCACAGACTGTAGCCCACAGACCATAGCTGACCAGGAGAGGGTCTAAACTGTTACTAGTAACATTTGTGATGATCTGACTAGTTAAGACCATCTTGGTCCTTAACCTGTGGCTAAGTTGCTGGACTTCTTATGGTTGTATCTGAGAAGATGTTGGAAAAGAATACACAAGAGAGATTCTAGAAACTTCCAGAGCTGTGAGATTATCCTGCCACATTTAGTTAGGTTATACTACAACAACAAAGGAAACATCAAGTGCCAGTCACTTAGCAAATGTTTGTTTCTTTCACATGTGCTTTCCAATTTGGACCTTCATTGCACCTCTGACTACATCTCCTTGTGGTGGGTGGCTCAGGGATCCCAGGCTGGTCTCCTTGATATCAACACCGTCTCCAGGACCAAGAAAGGGTTAGGGGCACACTGGTTCTTAAAAGCACATTATAGATCATTTCCTCTCATATTTCCTTAGCTAAGATGAGTCACATGGAAGGGCTCTCTGGTGGCCTAATGGCAAGAAGCTGCACTGCAATCCTCAAGGTACTTGGTTTGAATCTACCACTTGCTCTGCCAAAGAAGGATGGATGGTCTCCTCCCTTGGCGTTTACAGCCTCTGAAAATCTGCTGGAGGGTCAGCTATGAGTTGGTTCTGACTTGGTGGCACACAAGAGCACAAGAGGAAGAGCAACAGTCACAGGGTATTGAAGGCAAGCTGGGCGTTTTTATCTTCCTATGAGCCCAAGAAGGGAGTTGTGTTGGAGACTCTGTTGTAAAAAGCTGTGCTTCGAGTGGCACCAGGGGAGCGGCCTGGGCAGCCTCCTCCTTCTGTGAACTCCAGTCTCAGAGGCCTGAAGGAGGGTCGCTGTGAGCTACAACCGCATTGACGGCAGTGAGGGAATGAGACCGATGAGCCCAGTGAGAGGAAGAACAGGGCTGCCTGAGCCCAGACACCCCACCACAATCAAATGAGAGAGACTTGGGGTAAATAAAGCAGCTTTCACTATTATGTGTGTTTAAATATATTCATAAGATACATGCTTGAGGGACAGAATGTAATAGGTTTATATAATACTCCTTTTTTGGTTTTTGGTTGTTTTGGTTTTTTTTCTCCCCTGGACTTGGACTGAACCCAAGTAAACATCCTAGATGAACACACATCATTTTGTCAGGAAGTCACGGTCCCTGGGGAAAGACCACATGCTCGGTGAAGTTGAGGGGCGTCAGAAAGAGGAAGCTCACCAGCATGGCTGTAACAGTGGACTCACGTGGCCCATGCTTGTGAGGACTGTGCCATGTGAACCATGTTGCTTTCACCACAGGGTCGCTGTGAGTCGTGCTGACTCTCTGGCACCTACAACAGAACTCAATCAATCAATCAATCAATCAATCAAGTGGTTTATCTGGTTTATTCATCACAAACCAATGTCAGAAGAGCTGGCTTCAGATGGAGATCGGATAGGGGCACAAAAGGCTGTGTTAATACGAAACTTTGGTTCGACAATCCACAGATCATCTTGTCTGACTTTCCAGAGGCAGACAGGAAATAGCAGGGGGCAGCACTTCCCCTCTCATTTAATCACCAGCTTTGAATAAATACTCAAATAGAGGTAAGTGTGTGTTAGAGTTGCCATGACAACCAATTCCCAGCCTCCTCCACCCCTTTTAGCTCATTGTAATATCATCTCCTATTTATTCCCGACGAATATAAACTGTATAGATCAAGCCTGAGTCCATTTCACTTCTGTGTCTTGAGACCTAAATCCACTAAATACTCATCTTGAATTAACATGATTGAGGGCAGGTTTCAGGGTATATAGGTAAGGTCACTTCTGGAGCAGGTAGGCCTGGAGGCTTCTTCAGATAGGTGAACAGGTCAGAAGTCCACATTGACCCTCCCATTCTGACAATAGTGGGAATAGAAGCAACTCTCATTATACTCAGTAGACCCAGAGGTAGACATGTGACCTTGGTCTCAGCTGATTGGCACTCTCTTTTATCGAAGTTCTTGGGTGTGAGCTGACGAAAGTCAGTCCAATGAAGAACAGTCTCAGGAATTGCTCCAGAGTTATGCAAAAGGCACCTGCTCTTTCCTGTTGGACTTGAGTATGATCAGAGACAAAGCCGAAGTTACCGAAATGACCTTGTCATCATCAACCATTGGAATAATGCCGAATGCTTACAGGAGGTCGAAAAGACCAGTGTCTGCTGAAATAGCTTGAACCAGGGAGCCAGTCCTGTCCATAGACTTACCTTTTCATTAATCAGTTGCTCCTCTGTTTAGGTCTAACCTTTTGGGGCATGCTTCTTTACAGAGGTCAGCAATTTTCCTAAGACAATTTTTCAGTAAGTCTGGCTCTTTGTAACTGTCACAGACACTTCAAACCCCTGAAAATTATATCTTGGTCATCTTATATTCATGCAAATGCTGGATGATGAAAAAGGGACACTGAAGAAGAATTGATGAATTTTAATGAAAGGACTCTGACAGCCTATTCAGTAAGGAGTTAGACTGCCAATCCAAAGGCAGGTGGTTTGAATCCACACTCCCCACCTCCACCCCAGGAGAAAGATAGGCATTCTCCTTCCATATGATTTACAGCCACTGAAAATCTGCTAGAATGTTAGCTACAGGCGGGTTCTGACTTGATTGCACACAGCAACCACAATAGTTTTGGTTTTGGCAATGAATAGTGAATTTATGGACTGTCATAAAAAGAAACAAAACACATAGAAGAAGGACAGCAGGGGGGCTCCCTAACAGTAAGAAATGGGGAGACTTCAGCTTGTGTGCTTTGTTCATGTAGAGGACTAGTAGCTGGAGAATGGGATCATGCTTGGTAGAAAGTCAGCAAAAATAATAAGACCCTCAAAGAAGGAATCATTATAGTGGCTGCAACAGTGGACTTGAACCCAGCAGATCACTTACCAGCCTGACTACGTCACCAGGGCTCTTCTTCTTGTAAAGATTACAGCCTAGAAAACTCAATATTTCTACGCTGTCTTTTTAGGCCAATATAAGTCCAAACCAATGGAATAATCTCTGACACCAGCAGAAGAATATACACGACAAGACATTCATCAAGTCATGCTTCTCGGCTTCTACGTGCACGACTCAGTGACGTTGATTACACTGTTCTTCTTTGACATCCCTTCAATCTTTTTCCTAATTATTTTACCATCATTAACACAAGCCAAAACTTACCCTTACACAATTTTAAATAAGCATATTTTTTTTCTTATATGGATACATTCAAACAATGACTAACCTGACTTTAAACTGGATAGGCTGACGGGCTAAAGAACAGGTATGTGTAGAAGAAGAAACAACCTCCACAACCATATGGATTTGGGAGGCGATATTTCTGGATGCCTCTGTTCATGCTGTAAATAGATCCATGTATACAGTATAGCAAACTTTCGAAAACTTCTGAGTCATAACCAAACACCGTGAAACAATGGACTTGGAAGCAGCAGACCATACTACTGGCGAATTTCAAGATCCATTGGCCTAACATAATCTACAAAGACAATGCTCTATACCCCATTTTGGTGATTAGTGTTTAAAATCTTAACAGTTTTCCAGAAGCCATCGAAGGTATAACCTTTGGTCTCCTCCATTCAGAACTAAGAATAGACTATTATTAGCTCAAAGGACTAGTGGAGCATGTGAACTTCAATCCCCAAGACCTTGAGACCAGAAGAACTAGGTGGTGCCCAGCTATCACTGATGATGCTCTGAGAAGATCACAAAAGAAGGTGCCTTGTAGAAGGGAGAAAAATGTGGAACAAAACTTAGTGTCATAAAATACCAGCCTTACCAGGCAGATGGGGATTGGTGGAACCTTAAGACGATGTCCCTTAGTTAATCATTCAGCGTGGACTTAAATTATCCTGGGATTCAGTTTCCAGGCAGAACAATAGACAGGCCTAAAGTGATAAATAACACCAACGGAGTATGCACTTCTTAGAGCAATCAACCCTACAAGATCAAGAGAGTAACACTTGCCCAGGGATAAAGCTTAGGAAGGAAGAAAGGATGGGAGGAAGTACAGAGTGACGTTACAGTGTCGTGTCACGCGTGCTGAGTGAGAACTGACTCATCGCAGACTCTGCCGCAGGTTTTCAGAGGCTGGAAATCGCATGGGAAGAGAGTTCTCATCTTTCTCCTGCAGAGAAGCTGTGGATTCAAACTGCATGCCGTTGGGTTGACAGTGCAGCTCCTTGCCACTAAGCCATCCAAGTCCCTGATGTTACAGTGAAGGACTGTAATCAATGCCATGAAACATAATGTGTAAGAATGATTGAATGGAAACCCAATTTTCTGTGTAACCTTGCATTCAAATGACAATAAAAAGTTAAAAAAGATTTTTGGTTTATCAGAGAGTTGGACAATGATTAGGAAGGATAGAAGAATTGATGCTTTTGAGCTGTGGTGCTGGAGAAGAGTATTGAGGGTACCATGGACTGCTAGGAAAACAAACAGATTCATCCTGGAGAGGGTTAAACCAGGTGGCTCCTTGGAGGCAAGGATTCTGAGGCTCCGTCTAACATACTTTGGACATGTTGTAAGGAGGGACCGGTCCTTGGAGAAGGACATCATGCTTGGGAGGGTGGAGGGCAGCGCAGGAGGGGAAGGCCCTCTATGAGGTGGATTGATTCAGTGACTGGGGTAATCGGGATGGGAGTGTCAGAGGCAGTGCGATTGGCACAGGACAGAGCAGGGTTTAGGGCTGATGTACATAGGGTCGCTATGAGTCGCAAGCGACTCGCCAGCACATAACAACAACAATCAGTATCTCAGTAGCTTTATTGGACTATAGGACTTATTTCTTCCTGATTCTGATATGCTTTATTGGACTATAGGACTTATTTTCTTCCTGATTCTGACATGCTTTCTCTTCCTGTCAAATTAGCCTAAATTATTTCATTAACAATGAAAACTAAGTCCTATTTCCTGGAAAAAAGAGAAGCATATGTATTATTTAGCTTCTAGAAATTGAAACTTATGTTAACACAAAAAGCTGTACATGATGTTTGTTGCAGTTCTATTCATAATCACAAAAAACCTGGAAACAATCCAAAAGTCCTTCAGTGGGTAAATGGATACTAGGACTGTGTTTTCAGAAAACACTGTTCATAACTGCTGTCATTAGGCGCATCGGATTGGCTCGGACTCAGCAGCCCTCCGCACAGCAGAGGCCGACTTGATCTGATTTTATACTGTCCTCTCGATCAGTGTTCTCTTTGAGCCCATGGTTGCAGTTAGTGGGCCAATCTGTTCCGTTGAGGGTTCGCTTCTTTTTAGCTGACTTTCTTCTCCAGGGACTGGTCCCTTCTGATAACATACTCAACGTATATGAGGCAAAGTCTTGCGTCCTTACCTCCAAGGAGCCGTCTGGCAGTACTTCTTTCAAGACAGACAACGAACAATGGAAAGACAATGGAATACTACTGTGTAAAAAAAAAAAGGCAGCAAACTACGGAGACATACGATATATATGAAAACCTGAGTAATCTCAAAGGCTACGTATACAAATGAGAAAAGTCAGTTTCAAAAGTTATATCCTATGTGATTCCATTTATATTTTGGAAAAAGCAAAAACTAAAGTAATGACAACGTTGGTGGCTGCCGAGGTTTGGGGAGCAGGATAAGGTCCAGCCACTGAAGAGCAACAGGTGGGGATTTTCAGGGTGATGTGTCTGGACTAAGGTGTTACATCAAGTCACACCCTAATAATGACATACCCACTTTGGAATGCATGTGCGTGTGAGCTTTACCTAACTTTTTCTCCTTGCTTAGACAGCGTCATGACAGGTGGATTTATTGACTACCTGCAGTCTTTGGGTGCAGTCTGGTTTCAGTGGAGCTTTCCTTTACACTTGCAATGCCTGCATTTGCCGCCTAAACTAATTCTGGAAGCTTGTTACAGGGCTTCTGAAAGCTGTGTGCTTAGACCCAAGAATCCCAGACCTGATGATGTCTGGAAGGGCCTTGGAAAAAGGTGCGTGTAACTCAGGTGCTCCTGCGCACCAGTGTAGAACAGTAGACTATCAGAAGGAACTTAAAGACCCCTCCGTAAGTGAACGGTGACATGAATGCTGGCCTCTTGTAGACTGAACTGTGCCCACCCCTCCAACCCCAAATACATGTCAGCCGGGCTGCATCATGATTCTTATTTTTACATTTTTAAAAAAATTATTTTGTGTGTGTGTGTGTGTGCGCCGTCAAATCAGATCTGATTGGTACAGGAGGAGCTTGTCTCTCCTTCTCCAGCAGAGCATCTGGTGGATTCGAATGGGTCATGGTTCTTAATGTTATGCAATTATCTCTGTTTTGTGACCTGATGTAATTATTGTATGTGCTGTCAGTCCTCACTTCTGTACTGTTAAGGAGGAACAGTTAGGGGGAATTATGTCTATCAGGAAGGATGTGATTAATCAGCAAGGAGTCTATGTGATTGAGTTATCCTCTCCGAGATATAAACAAGATTAAACAATGGATTAGAGATCAGAGGGACTTCCTACCACCAAGAAGGAAGAGCCAGGAGCAGAGCTAATACTTTGGACACAGGAACCTCCTGGACCCAGGGGGAGATTGATGCCAAGACACGTGGAGATATATTGATAAACTGGTTGAAGGGAAAGACCATATTCAATCAAGGTTTGGTTAGACATTGTAATTATTTGCATTAATCCACTGTAATGAATTAATATTATAGAGCAAAATGGCTATGAATGATTGAATGAAAACCCAGTATGTTTTGCAAACTTAAACTAAAACTTAACATTTAAACAGTAAAATGTGAGCCACCAGAGAGAGCAAACTTCTCCCTAGAGCTGTTGCCTCGGTCGGCTGAGTCGGTGCTGGGTCGTGGGCAGGGAGTGGATGATTGGTTGATGGCAAGTTGATCAGCAAATGTGGGTTCAGTTCCAGGTTTGAAGAGTGTCTCAGGATCATAGGCCCTGTCTCCCTCAGGATCACCAGTCTCCAGGCCAGTAAGTGCTTGTCTTTGTGACTTTGAATTTCCTCCCCACGTTCTTTTCCCAGTTCTTGTCTTTCTTCTATACCCAGGGTTTTTATCATGACTTGATCAGTGGCTAATTGTTGCAGCTGGCAGGCACCCTCTAACTCTTCTGGGTTCAGGGTGTGGAAATGACGGTTCTCATGGTCCATTAATCCTTCATCCTAGTGGTTTTTGGAATCATTCATTTAAAATTTTTCTCATTTTCTTATTTTTCTCCTTCTAACACATTCTTTCAGGGAGCTCTTGTGGTTTAGTGAGTGGTAAGGAATTATGCTTCCAATCCAAACGTGCATGATTCGAATCTACCAACTGCTCAGGGACAAAGGTGGGCGGTCCTCCTGTGTGATCTACTTCCTCTGAAAACCTGCTGGAGGTTTAGCGATGGCTTGCCTCTGACTTGGTGGCATGACAAGACCACAATAACAAGAAGCCACTCTTTCTGCTTTTGAACTTGTTGCCAACTACTCTTAAGACACTAAGCCTGCCTCATCATTGCTAGCTGGGTCACATCAGTCGCTGGCACTAGTCAATGTGTGGATAAGTCACCTGGGTTTAGATTATCTGTGATGGAGGTAGAGTAGGGGTCTGGTCTGTGGCCAGGATGTCCCTCAGCTGAGTCAGAGTGGAATGGAAGACACCCTGAGGTAACGTTAGACAATCTGCTAAACACTCCTTTTCTTTGAGTATCTCAACCTTGCCTTGAATATGTCATTCAGAACCTGTGGATGGTGCATGTGTTCAACACACTCGTCTACTAACCGAACTGCTGGAGTTTGAGGCCGCCCAGAGGCACCGGGGAAGAAAGGCCTGACAAGCTACTCAGAACAACGGGCCGCTGAGCTCCACGGAGCACCGTCGTACTCCGGCACGGATGGCGGCTCCACGAGTGGGAATCGACTCGACAGCACATAGTGGTGGCAGCTGTGTAGTTCAGAGAGAATAACACAGGGTTATTGGAACTTGAAAGGCTTCCAATTTCTGTTAAATGGATTTTTATTATTTTTGTGGCTGTTGTTTTTCTTTTAGAAGAATCTGGTCATCTTTTGTCTCATGGTGACCCCATGAGGCAAAATCAACTCAGTTCTAACTTCAGTCTCCAACAAACTTTTAATATTATGTAGCCTCAGCTGACATTCTGATGTGCAGACGGCTCATCGTGGATGCCAGTGTTCTTATGGAGTTCTGCGTCAAAAGGTGATGTTAGACGAATTTCCTGGTGAGTATTATATTAGCTGGGAACTGCAAGATGGTTATCAGACTCAAAGAACATCCTAAGAGGCCATGTGGCCCAAGGTGAGCTAGTTAGAAGATCTTCAAAGGGAAATTTCGAGCATCTTACTGACTCTGCCACTTGGCCAATCCAATTAAGAACAATCAGATGCTTCTTAGTTATAATTGGGCCAATTGAAATGATCCAATTGGTCTTATTCTGTAAGACACGGACTTTTTCAGGGACTGTTTTTTACCGTCTGTTGGTGATTCTTATCGCACTCTAAGAGGTGGGCTGTGTGTGTGTGTGCAGTGAGTGTGGTGAGCTGGATAAGAAGGAAACACTTAGTTGTGAGGTTGTTTCTTGGAAGCTAAATTATTGATGTTCTTTTTTTTTTAACTTTCACAGAATTTTTAATAATTGAAATATTTAAATATGTTTTATAATTATCATATCAATAAGTGCCTGTTGTAATTTCAGGGAGCTCCGGGGGCCTAATAGTATGAACTTGCACTGCAATCCCAAAGGTGCATGTTTCAAATCCACCGGCTGCTCCAAGGGAAAAGGATGGGTGTCCACCTCCCATGTGATTTACTGCCTCTGCTGACCAGCTGGAGGGTCAGCTATGAGTCAGCTCTGACTCGGTGGCACACAACAACAATAACAACAACAGCAGCAGCAGCAACAACAACGATAACAACATTATAATTTCAGCCCAAGTTCACTTTCTGGAAGTTTCCACTTTCAGCAGTGTGACGTGTCTTTGAAGAAATTTTTCAATTGTTGTTGTTGTTGTTATGTGCCGTCAAGTCGCTTGCGACTCGTAGCAACCCTATGTACAAAAGCCCTAAACTCTTCTCTGTCCTGTGCCAATCGCACTGTCTCTGACACTCCCATCCTGATTATCCCAGTCACTGAATCAATCCACCTCATAGAGGGCCTTCCCCTTCTGCGCTGTCCCTCCACCCTCCCAAGCATGATGTCCTTCTCCAAGGACCGGTCTCTCCTCACAACATGTCCAAAGTACGTTAGACGGAGCCTCAGAATCCTTGCCTCCAAGGAGCCACCTGGTTTAACCCTTTCCAGGACGAATCTGCTTGTTTTCCTAGCAGTCCATGGTACTCTCAATACTCTTCTCCAGCACCACAGCTCAAAGGCATCAATTCTCCTTCTATCCTCCTTGGTCATTGTCCAACTCTATCAATACACACATAAAACTTATACATGTTGTTATTGTTTCCCATAAATTGGAACCAACCCATATCTGACCCTCCAGCGGGTTTTTAGAAGGAGTTAGAGGAGATTGCCCATCCTTCTCCTGTATGCTGATGAAATTTCTTTTGAACGTGAGATGTATACCACAACTTCTTTTATCACTTTATCAAAATGGCATATCATCACTCCCAATTAAGAATGTAGCATTCTACCTCATTAAGTGGCTATGTTCTATTTCATGATATTCTAGAATTCATTTGTTCATCATTTCACGTATGTGCATGTGAAACGCTGCCCCTTAAAAAATGCTCTTGCACAAAGCCCTCATTGCCATCAAGTATGAGCGATTCCTAGCTGGTCCTCTGGCGGGTTTCTGAGGCCGTAAACATCACTCACAGGAAGAGGCTGCTCATCTTTTTCTCTTGAGGCGGCTAGTGGATTTGAACCACCAGAAAGGCCAGGCTTTGGGTTGGCAGCACAGCTGTCTATGGGCCCCGTGACCACAGTTGTCTAATAGACATATTTTTTAAATTTTTAAAATCTTCTCCTGTAAGAAAATGTAATTTTCTTTCCCCCCTCAACTTACTATTATGAGTTAGAGGAAAGTTTGCAGAGCAAACGGGGTTTCCCTTCAGCAATTCATATACATTTTGTTCTGTGATATGGATTCTAATCTCCACAACATAATACCATTCTTCCCACTTCCTTCCAATGTGTCTCATTTCCATTAGTCTGAAAAAAGTTTTGCTTTTTTTTTTTTTGAACCGCCAGATGTCTAACAGTAGGTCTGAAAGTTACACTCTGTTGACACTGTCCGAGTGCTTTATTTCCCTTTTAAAAGCCAATTAATGAAACAAAAATGTAGTGTTTACTCCTTGAGTGGAGTAGGTATTATGGAAAACATCCTCGTGCTTAATTACCTCCGAGTCACTTGTCCTAATCCTAATAAAAATGTACACCCATCCACGTGAATGCGTAATTGCATTAGCCGAAAGGAGAGGGAACTAGTTGAGAGCGAATGTTAAATGGCGCTCTAGTTTAAGATGCAAAGCACTCTTCTGAAGGTGACAATGGCACCCTTGCCTGAGAGCTGTATGTGGGGAATTACAGAGCTGATGTTGGTGGTCTCCGAACAGCAGGAGGTGGGAATAGGGTCACACGGAAGGTGAGGCGTATTTCTAATTTTACAAGACTATTTTTGTGTTGGAGACAGTGCGATTGGCACAGGATAGAGCATTGTTTAGGGCGGGCTGTTGTACATAGGGTCGCTGTGAGTCACAGGCAACTCAACGACACGTAACAACAACAACAACATTTTTATAAAACATCAGTCTATGACCTTCTTTCAAAATTCAAAGGAATTTTGGTAGCACCATGGCTCACTGCCCAATGACTAAATAAAAGTTCGGTGGTTCAAATCCACCGAGACTTTATGAGAGTAAAACCTGATGATTTTCCCCCATAAAGGATTACCACCCAGCGTCAGTCATCAAGTTGCTTCTGATTGGCCCTGGAGGGTAGAATAGACCTTTTTCACAGGATTTCCAAAGTCTCCTGTTCTTCACAGTCTTTGCTATGTTTGAGCCCACTGTTGAAGCTTCTGTGCCAAGTCATCTCACGGAGGGTCTGCCTCTTTTTCAGTGACTCTCTACTTGACTAAGCATGACGTCGTTTTCCAGGGACTGGTCCCTCCTGAAAACATATCCCAAGTACACGAGACAAATTCTCGTCCTTCTCACTGCTAACGAGCACTCGGCTGCATTTCTTCCCAGACAGATGTACTCATTCTTCCGGCAGTCTGAGGCAGGGCCAGGTCTGTCTGGTCTTTAAGTGTAGGGAGACTTTATTTTAACTCTTCTTCCATGTGAGTGGCTGAGACTTGTTTAAGAAAAGTAAAATATTTAACAGGTGCTCGTTCTGTAATTCCTGCAGAAACTACCCACACACTTTGAACTTTCAAAGCTGGGACTCATGCGCACCCCATGGGCTCCTGGTAGCATGACTCAGCCGTCATCGGGACTGATACTTAAAGCATAAATTGTCACTCGGCCTACAGTCATCGTATTAAGGCCGAGCACATCCGGAGTGAGGAAGGTGGAGGCAGAGGGCCGAGTAGGAAGAGGGTGACTCATCAGTAATGGTAATGACATGCACTATTTACTCAGACCCTGCTATTTCTCATTTGCTGGGGAAGTCACTTATATGTGATGACATCTAATCTTTACATCATCCCAGTAGGAAGGTGGGTTGACAGTTAATAATTGCAGTGACCAGTGATTGATCTTAGGCAGTATTCTCCCAAGGTCATGATGCCGTCATCCCCCCCCCCCCCATGAGTTATTCCAGAGCAAAATGCCAGAAAATCAGTGACCAAAGCTCGTGTAAATGATAGAAAAACAAATGAGCTAGTTCTTATTAGAAGGAACAAAGAAAGAGGTGTGGGTTGTAACTGGGGCACCATGTTCAACTAAGATAATGCCACAGGAATCTTCCTGTCTGAGACGACAGACACACGAGAGGAACAGTGATTTTACCACTGCGAAGGACAATGATTCTCTAGTGGTTTTTCCCCCTCCTCCTCTTCCTCCTCCTCCTCCTTATTTTTTTAAGCTTACCTCAGTTTAACATCTTTTTTAAAATTTTTTTAAATTTTTATTACTCTTTATGTGTGTACCATCAAATCAGATCTGACTGGTACAGGAGGAGATTGTCCCTCCTTCTTCAGCAGAGCATCTGGTGGATTCGAACCACATACCTCTGGGATTGCAGTGCAGCTTCTTGCCACTAGGCCACCAGAGCTCGCCCTCAGTTTAACATCTTGAGTGAGTATCCATTCTGTATTGCAGTGAGGGAGGACTTGGAGGGAGGTTGACAGACTCCCTAAGGAGAGATGAAAGTTCATCAGAATGGGGAGAATTTACAGGGCAGACAGAGAACTGTTCCATTTCCAGAGGATCCTTCTTGTGTGTCATCGGTCAAGCTTGGTTCGGTACATGGCTACTAGCCTTAACGTGGTTGCTGTGAAGCTGAACCCTGTGACACTGAACCCTGTGACACTGATGTGTCAAATGCGATAGTGGTTACCCACGGTAGACAGTGTTTGGTGGAGCTCCCTGGTTAGAATAAGCTTGGAAGCAGGAGTAGCATCCACTTCCATAAGTAGCTTGCCTCTGGAAACCCTGTGAACCTGGAGAAAGGATGAAAGTTCTACGAGTGTTCAGGTCTTTCATTCATAGGGTCGTTATGAGTCATCTACGACTCGATGGCACTTAACAACAACAACAGCAATAACAACAACTAGTCTTAACTGAAAGATTGGTGGTTAAAACCCACCCAGTGACCCTGCAGGAGAAATACCTGTGATCTCCTCTGTGAAGATGACAGCCCTGGGGCCCTACTGAGGGCCCCTGCAGGCCTACTGAGTGAGTCACTGTGAGTTGGAGCTGATTCAAAGGCATTCACGAGAGCAGATTTGCACGTCAATGTAAGGAAGCTTCAGAAGGCCAAGGAAAGGCCCCCAAGGTGGCTCAGGAGGTACTGTGTCAATCTGTTTCATCTGGGGTCTTCCTTCTCCTGCACTGTCATGGCTAAGTGATTGTCCTTGTGCAGGGCCGGTTATAGTGTTAACTCCTGTCAGAGCAGATGCTGACTCACAGCGGTTCTGTAGGGCACAGCACACCTCCCAGGACTTCTTTGAGCCTAGCAGGTCTGACAGTGCAGAGGAGTAAGCATTGGTTCAAATGCTCCCGCACTCTGCGTGAGAAAAGTCAGTCAGTCCACTTTCTCAGAAAGTATAGCCTTGCAGACCAATGAGGCAGTTCTGTTCTGCCCGGCAGGGTCACAGTAAAACTGAGCGGAAGACTCGGACATTTGTAGGGCGATGCTGGCTACTAGTGCGTTTTCCTCTTATTTATTTTAAAGATTTTAATTAGGCCTCGTGGCTTATTGAAAATCTTTCCTCATTGCAGGCTACTTTCTTTCCCTCCCGTTCATTCATCCCCTGTGTTCTCAAAGCAACTGCGTTAACCAATATCAGAGCATTTATCATAGAAAATGACAAGTTCTTCCTCCTTTTTCTGGCCTGAGGCTCCCCAGAAAAATAACCAGCTAAGCTAACACTCGATAGCCCCAACTCGGGATTTCAGTTATTATTCTATTTTACATGTATGAACTCATGATATTTGCTCTCTAGATGGGTACAACTTTCACATGCTGAAGAAGAACCAATGTCTCCGAGTCGTGGTGGTGAAGAATCCCGATTATGCTCTAGACTGTCAAGAGAACAACGGAGTCTGTCACGGAGGAAGTGTAACCGCGGTGCTTCTTTTTTTAAAAAATTATTATTAAATTTTATTAGTTTTAATGAACATTTACAGAGATTTTTGGTTCTCATTCATTCATTGTTGCACTGTTTTCTCTACCCCCTCCTCCCCAGTTCGTTCTTCTTCCCCCCCACCCCGAATGTCTGTTTTAATTGTCCAATTGCCATAGTGCTTGTCAAAGCCAGTTCTGATTAATCTCCTTTGTCAGTGTGTCCATGGTGCTTCTTAGAGGCGAGGATGGTGGAACTCTCTCCTACACACTGTAGAAACGTGGCCAGGAGGTGCCAGTCCTCAGAACAACACATCATCCTGGGAGGAGAGGGAGATCTTTAGGGAGATGGATTGATTGGCACAGTGACCACAACGGCCTTGAGCAGGACGGAGATTGGCATAATGGAGCGGTGAGATCTGACTCAACGGTGCCTAACAACAACAGGATGAAGGGCATTAGAGCTCTAGGTAGGACAAATGGTCTGCATGCAACTACTAACCCAAAGGTTAGTGGTTTGAACTCACCCTGTGGTGCCACAGAAGACCTGGAAATCTGCTGCTGTGGTGATTCTGCAGCCAACAAAGTGATTCTGTCCTCTGATACACAGACACTTAACTCGAGGGCACCCAACGTCAGCAGCACGGAGTAGGCACTCACAAATGCCAACTGAACGGAATCCGTGCTAGAGGGCCAGCTTCCCTGCCGTTCACCCGAGCCCTGCAGAAATGGTTTCTACTGATGTCTAGCAGCCCCATTCACCAGACCAGAGCTGCCGAGATGGGGGGAGAGAAGAGAAACAGGAAATGAGATATTGATGAACACTCCGTGGGGGGAGGGTGGGATTCAGAGAAAAAGGGGTCTTTGGGCAGAAGCTTTATCCCTTGTCTGTCCCCCTGGCTTGCCTCTTGAAAATGGTCTTCAGTTGAGAATAATTCATGCTTTATTTAAAATCTACTGTCTGTGTGCTGCCTCTGGCAGTAATTATCACATTACATTGGGAGTTTCGTTTTAATCATGGACTGTGTAAAATATAGAAAACTTCTCATTTGGGCCAAAGGCTGGAACCCCTCAAATAAAAAGATGATTTTTGAAATAGAAGAAGGAGCTGAAGACTGCACATAGCCACCACTCTTACTTTTTTGTTCCTTTGTAATTGAAATCCACCAATTAGATACAATGAATGAGCCCAATGCAAATTGTGAAACCCCACTCTACGAAAAGAAGCTTTTCCCTGTTTCAAAAAGTTTCCACTTTTAATATTGCTGCTTCTTACTGGAACGATCTAGGCTTTGCTCCGTGATGTCATTGGCTTTATTATTCAGAAGCACTGTGGAGAAGGGGTCAGGTTTATCATTACTTGAAGCTCAGGGAATTCTCAACAGCATAGAAGTGATTTCCAGGTGAATGAATCGAAAGCATTGTATCTGCTGTCTGCCCTGGGTTCAAAATCTGCCTGGCGCAGGACTGTTTATTCTTAGTGAGAAGGATGCCAGCTAGGAGCTCTGAATGCTGCAGTGCCTCCTCCCTTTTCACTACTCACCAGGTGATCGATGGGTGGAAGAGATGGCTCTCTGCTCCCGTGAGGTTTTCCGGAGTTGAGAACCCCTGGAGCAGTTCTGCTCTTTCTTGCAGGGTCCCGGGGACACAGAACTGCGGTGGGTTTAGTTTGTGTTTAGTTGGGTTTTTCCTCCTTGCTTTTTCCTCACTCATTAGTTGATACTGAGTTCTTATTGTTGTTAAGATGCCTCTGTGGTGGAACAGGGGTTCAAGGACGCGACTGCTTTTGAAAAGTGTTAGGGTTTTGAACCAGGGTTGGATTAAGGCATGTGGGCACTCTAAACACTGACCGCCTATGGTAACCCCTCCTCTATTTACTCACAAATATTAAAGGGAATACGGGACACACACACACACACACACACATACACATTCTGGTGGCCTAATGGGTAAGGAGTTGCTCTGCCAACTCAAAGTCAGGCTGTTCGAATCCACCAGTGGATTTTTTCTTTCTCTGTGGAAGACTGATGGACCGTCTTCTGTGCAATTTACAGCCCCTGAAAACCCTCTGGAGGGTCAGTTGTGAGTTCAGACTTGACAGCATATAACAACAACAACAGCAGCAACATGTAGGGTATAACTTCTTTTTAAACATTATCAATTTCCTTAAAGAAAGGTCTGTGGGGAAATGAGATATAAAATACATTTAAACTGTTTTTATTATCTAAATATTAATTTAATTTATTTCCTCAAGGAATTGCTCCATTTTCTTACACAGGGATAAGTAAATATTCTGATAAAATGTAAATGTGATCTTCTGATGTATGCCCTTTGTTGCTTTCTTGGGAAATGAATTTAGAAATGCACTCATTGTTGCCAAACAGACATATATCTTGCACAATAAATAAATATTGAATTTTACATCCTCTTAATGTGTCTAATACTTTGTTTATTAGCATATTTGGAATACTATCAGGTACTGGGTTCCACACAACAGACAATAAAAAACAAAAGTTGCCTGATACATAAATTAAAACTTTTTGTGTTAGATAAATATTTCCAGTGTTGTAGGATATTTACTATGTTAGCATTCTATTATTCCCCGTGTTAGTATAGATTAAATGTTTCTGTGTGTGTGCCAAACATATTTTAAAGTTAAAGTTATAAATATTGTTATCTATAAAATGTACAAATAAGGACAATGACAGGAGGAAGATTGATGCCTTGGGCAGTGGTGTTGGAGAAGAGTACTGAATATCCCATGAACTTCCAAAAGAACAAACAGATAGTTTGAAGAAAATGCAGCCAGATTGCTCCTTGGAAGCCAGGTTGGCAAAGCTGCTTCTCACATACTTTGGGCATATTTTCGGAGAGGCTGTTCTTTGGAGAGTGTCGTCATGCTTGGAAAGGTGGAAGATCAGTGAAAGAGAAGAAGACCCTCAATGAGGTGGATTGACGCAGTGACTGCAGCAGGGGTCTCAAGTGTGTCAGCGGTGATGAGGACGGCACAGGAGAGGACAGGGTTCAGGGCTGTTGTTCATAGGGTGTCTATGATCGTACTCAACTCAGTGACATCTAACAACAGCCACCACCACAAACAACGTTTAGGACATGACTTAGTATGTAAACATTATCCAGTTAAAAGGTGACTTGACTGAAGTCATTGCAGTGCTTGACTTATTTGTCTGTCTTCCCTTTTTTGTGTCATTGGTGCCTGGAGTTTGCACAGGCTGTTCACAGAGGACGTGTTGGGGGGACGTCCTTGTGTCCGTATCATGGCAGATGGTGTTGCTGGCCCTGGTCGGAACTGTTTGGAGCTGTTAGATCAGCAGACATGGAGGTATGAGGTAGTTTAGTTACCTCACATTCTATTGGGCCCATTTTGGGTCAATACACCAAGAGTTACACTTCACAACACACCTCTCCTTCTTCTGTATTAAGAGACCAACTGAGAGAGGGAGTTTCAGTTACACGGGAGGGCACCACAGAGACAGACGTCAATTAAGTGGTGGAGTCAGGCTCTGAAATGATGGGCCAGAGTTCGGGTCACCTGCTCAGAGAGTCTCTATTCTTTATGAATTGTACTCAGCTCAAGGGCACCTGACAACAACAAGAACAACAACAACAAGAAGGCCCTAAAGACAAGAGATTGTTTTCGACATTTATAACTTCTTCACCCGTCTCCTTTGAGGATACTGGGAAACTCCAGACATGATGTTGTTGTTATGTACCATTGAGTTGAACCAGACCCGGAGGCGGTAAATCACACGGAACCTGAGTGGCCCTCTTTCTCCCGTATAGTAGCTGCTGAATTCGAACTGCCTGCCTTCGGTCAGGCATATAGAACTGTCTGAAAACTTGCTTATTTTCTTCAACCAGGGGATTTTCTTCTGGATTAAAGGATTCAGTTCCTTCAGGGCTTGTGATGGAACTTAAACAAGATTTCTGTGTGCCAGCAATTACAGCAGAACATGAATGGAGACAAACGGCACACAAACAGCCCGAGTGGCGGCACTAGAATATCTTGCAGCGAACAGTAACTTCTTACATGAGGAGGCTGGGACGAAGGAGCCGAAAGATTCACACTCTCTTCACTTTGCAGAGCGAGTTCGGATTTCCTGCCACTGGACCAGGAAGTTGTCAAGCCTTCGGGACGCATCCTTCTTCCAGAGACACGGTCTTCGTCTCCTTCCCTCACATAACAGCTATTAGAGAGGCAGACTTGCTTCCTGAGGCCAGGAAACAAGGTCCTAGTACAAGCCAAGAGGAGACAGACCCAGACAGTCTCGGAAGCTTGCGATGAAGCGAAAGCAATTAGAGCTTTTTTTATTCTTGTTGTTGTAAACAAAAAGGAAAACTTTCATTCATGTTGGGAAGTTGTAATTGTACAGAGAGAATACTGTGGAAGAACACTGCTAAGGAAAGGTTTCCATGCAGAGACAATCCTTGTGGTGTAGTTACCAGGGAGGGGTAGAAAATTCATTAGTAGACAATTATCACTTACCAAGATGGGTGAAGGAGAAGATAGTATGGAATCGCTGGATCATCAGATGTTGTGTATGTTGTAATTGATGTTATGGAACAAAATTTGCACGAATGATTGATTGAAAAAACAACACACTTTGTAAACAGTCAATCAAATCATAATAAAAAGATAAACAGACTGATATGCTACATTCCCTCCTGTTTCAAAGATTATCTATTAACGACTAATTCGTTGATACTATTATTACTTATTTCCTCCAAACACAGTATTTTAAAGCAAATTGCAGTTGTCTCCCTCCTGTTGTTGCCAGCTTTTATCAGGTGGGCTCCCGACTCACGGTGACCCGCCCGCACAGCAGAATGGAGGCCTGCCGGGCCCTGGGCCAGCCTCCCAGTCTCCCCAGGGCATCACCCCGAGTGACCACCAAGTGTCAGTGAGGTTTGGAGAGTCCTGCTCTTTTTTCTGTCCTTCTGCTTAACCTGCATGGCTTCCTTCAGGGATGCCTCCTAGTAACCAGGGTAGAGGAGACAAAGATTGGCCCATCCTCAGCTCTAAGGAGCTCTGGCTCCAAGACAGATTTGTTTGTTCTCCTGACAGTCCAAGATATATTCAGACTTCTTCGCCAACACCACAATTCAAAGCATAAATTCTTCTTGGATCTTATCTGTACCATGCACATATTTTACTGTATAACTCTGCAAGATAAGAACTCAATTTTTTAAAAATACAAACAGAAGTCATATAAATACTATAATCCTACCTAAAAATTACTAATTATTCTATAACGTCTTATATTTACTGATGTTCTCACTGCTTTCTTGACTTTCCCCTGCTGTTGTTGTTTAGTTAAGAACACAAATGAGACCCGCGTTTCCCCTTGGCTCAGATGCCTCTGAAATTTTCTATAATTTATCGGGTCCTCCACCTCCTCCTCTTTCATTTCTGTAATTGATTTGTTGAAGACTATGATTCACTTTCTGGTTGTTTCTTTTCAAATTCTGGATTTTGCTGATTGTATGCCTGGAATTTCAGATTCTTCTCGGCCTCTCGGTCTGTAATTCTGCAGTTAGATCAAGTGACTCTACCACCTTCATGGGTTTTTGTTAAGTAGCTTCAAAGGCCGTGTGTGCTCCAGTCAAGATGCACATACTTTTTACTTTTCTGTCTTTTATATTCCATCACCCAATAAGGAATAATGTCTCTTGGTTGTGTCATTTTGAAAAGGCAGATAATGAATCAATTCCACTTCATTGTGGCCCTGTCAGAGTGTGACTGCTTCATGGGGTTTCCAAGGACGTAAACCTTTACGGAAGGTGATGGACTCATTCTTCTCCTGGCTGGAGTGTTTGAACCACTGATCTTTCAGTTAGCTGCCACATAGCCCTGTTTCTTGTTTCTGTTACCGGCTCTCTTTTTACTTTTCACGGCTTCTCTCCTCCTCTTTCTCCTTGTTACTCCCAGTTCCTTTTCCCACAGCCTTTCCTTGTTCTCTTATTTTCTTTCTTTCTTCTCCTTTTCTTACTCTTCTGACTAAGGTGTCCCATGCAAATATGTTAAGTATTGGGCTGCTAACCAAAGAGTTGGTGGTTCGAATCCACCAACCACTTGGAGGGAAAAGGATGGGCAGTCTGTCCCTGCTGAGGTCCACTGCTTCAGAGAGCCAGCGGATTGTCAACCGCTACGGAGGGGATTCTTTAGTGTGGTCCCAAAGGTTGGTGCTTTCAATCACTTAGACAGAGAGGCTTTGGAAGAAGAGCCCGGCAGGGTGCGATGTCTGACCTCATGAGTGTTCGCCAGTCATGGTGACCACATGTTCACCATCCTCAGAATCTCCACTGTGCTTAAGGCCCATTGCTTCTGTCACTGCATCCGTTCATCTCATTCATGCTTGCTTTTCCTTCACTATCCAAACATGCTGTCCCCTTCCTGGGCCTCTTGACAACAAAGTCTACAAGACGATGTCTCCCAGGTTTCCCTTGTGAGCTCACTGGCTGAGCCTCTTTTAATGCAGATTTGTTTGTTCTTTGGGAGTCTGTTTTGTGATGTATCCAATACTACACTTCACCAAAGACATCAGTTCTTCTACAGTCGTTGTCCAACTTTCACAGGCTAGTGAAGCAATTAAAGATACAATGGACTGTAGTGATCAACTTCTGAAAAATCAGTTACTGGACGTCCTTCAGAGCCCAAATTTGCCCAACACACATGGGGCCCATGAGTGGATATCAACCTGATGGCAACTGGTTTCTAGGGTTTTTTTGTTTGTTTTTTTTCTCCCCCCCCCAGGGTTGTATTTTTATCTTTATTGATTACTGTGGTTTGGGGGAAAATTTACAGAATGTCTTAGTTCTTATCCAATAATTTATACTTTTTTTTCCTTTTCATGATATTGGTTACAATCTCCTCAAAGGAACAGCACTCTTCTCAATTCTTCCATGGGTTCACTGTCTTCACCCATTTTTCCTGCCCCTTCCCTTCTTTTGAACATTTTTTCCCCTTAAGCGCTGGAAGTTCACAAGACCAAATCTGTTGACTATGAGACCTCTGGCTGTTAACCAAAAGGCCAAGGATTTGACACCCACCCCTCAATCGCTTCACAAAAGAAAGATGTGAAGGTCTGTTTCCATAACTTACAACCTTATGACCTTAATGGAGCAGTTTTACTCTGTCTGCTAAGGTTGCTATGAGAATTGACTCGTTGCAGCAGGTTTGCATTTGGTTGGGTAGGGACAACAGTTAGCTTTCAGTGTGCATTGTTTACTTTTAATGAATTTTCTTTCTTGCAAATGATGGTGGCCTTCTCTGTCTTCCATCTCTTTGGAAGCCTTTCTCTTCCCCATCAGGACTTAAGGCAGAAAGGTGTTAACTCACTGTGAAAGCATCCTCACCCCACAGCTTCTCAGTAATGGAAGGTGGTCTCTTGATCCTCACATAACCACCGAACTCTGATTCTAGAACTTTCCTGAACCTTTAAGAATAATACTGATCACACCTCATCTGTAAATAGAAGATGTGTGTCCCCTCCTCCCAACTGTTGCTTTCCACAGACTTTAATATACGAGTGAGTGATTTATAACTCCAGTGACAAAGCTGCAACACAGCTTGAAATTTTTTATAACGGCTGTAATACCGCATCTATCATAATGAAAAATGTCTAGGAAATAATTTTCTGCCAAAGAACATCTTCCCCGGTTCTATTAAGAACTTGCTGTATACACGAGCACTGCGGATTGCTGGAACACATTGCTTTTAAATGGCTTCGGAAGGTGGGGTCCATGCACGGCTGCTGCAGTGACTAAAATCCCAATCACTGGTGATCAGTTAAGATGGGGGGGCGGGGGTGGGATTCTCCAGAGGAGGAAGCTGGGAGGGCAGGTGGGATGGAGGGGAAATGGGCTCTTGGGTGACAAACTCATTTCGTCAGGTATTACGGAGCTTGGCAGTTGGATGGATTTAGAGTCTATTGTGCTCTCTGCTCTTGTAACATTTACCTCGGAGCTATCAACTTCCTGCTGTTCCCAATTTTTAAAAGAATATAATAGTCGGGCCTGCCTATTATTACTGGATTCTATTTGTAGTTATCTTGGCTTTGCGAGAGGAAGAACTTTACCTTACTTCGTGTTCTGTTCAACAAATTCTTTGGCGCTAAGTCGGCCACGGTTCCTTGGGTACCAGGAGAATTTGAGGCTGTTCAATTTGAGAATTAGAAGTGTTGGATCAGAAATTCCTTTCTGTCATGGACATCTCTCCCACTTTGGGGATCTGTCATCAGGTCTGTTTTCCTTACCTTCTAGCCATCTTCTGAGACCCTGCCATGACTAGGGCTGGCATCTAGTCAACTTTTGATCCTACGATCAAGGTCATTACCACTGGTTGAAGATACGTCTGCTTTCCTTCAGCCTGTCTTTGGCAATGCAGAATTGTTCCAGAATGTTGATTCTGCCCGCCCCACATATTTTTATTAATATACATATGATTATTCATAGACATTGTGTTTCATTCATGTCCATAGTGGGGTTTCTGTGTGTGTATGTGTTTTACACTTTCCTTTATTGATATTATGTTTCACACAGTCATCCGCATCCATCGTGTTTTATAAAATTAGCCACTATTGAACTATGTCCATCATTACTCTGTCTTTTTAGGTCCCTGCTGGATCTTTCCCATTTTCTTTACCTCCTTCCCTCCACCCAACAAATTGTGGAATGTTGATTTTGAGCCGGCTTCCTTAAACATTGTGAGCCAGGCACATTTGGAGGAAGGGATCTTGAATAATCAATTTTAAATGCTGTCCATCACAGATTGTGTATCTTCTTCAGAAATAATATGAGAAATAAGTGGCAAACTGTCCCCCGGTCTAGAATATCTCAGTATATGTACAGTTGTTTGTTGTTGTTGTTAAGTGTCATCGAGTCTCAGGGGACTCATAGCGACCCTGTGAAGGAGAGTCCTCAACACTTGGGTGTCTCTCATCCTCTCTCCAGGTTCATAGGGTTTCCGGAGTCAAGCTATTTACGGAAGTGGATGCCACTCCTCCTTCCAATATGTACAGTATTGTTCTTATATATAATTCTTGACTAAGAAGGCCCTGGTGTGAGCTCAATCTATATCAATCATTTTGTGAGCTCTGTCTCTTTCATTCTCCAGCCATTGCTGGTGACTCAACAGTTACACATTTTGATAAACTAATTGAAATGTTGTCAGTTTGGAGCCACTCAGTGGGTCTAGAAGAAAAAGGCCTGAGATGCTTCTGGAAGGACAACAGGCAACAAAATCCTGCCGGGCAGTACCACTCAGTGTCATCATGAGGAAAAGTCAGGTCGGTAGCATCTCCCGACAACTCTCTTCGTCTACACCTCTGTTTCTTCCTTTGTAAAATGGAACACCTGGATGGTTGGACTCACAGACTTTGGTCATGATAGAGCATTCAGGAGTGGTCTGGAAAGAGTGGGATGCTTAGTAGTGGAGGATGTGTTCGTCAGGAAGGCCAAGGGAAAGATCGTGCCTGGTTTCCAGCATCCTCCGGGTGGAGAATTTGGTTTGCAGATGGAACGTTTGTCCTGGCTCTGACTCTGAAATGCCATTTTACTGTTGGACACTCTTTCAAGAAATTTTCACAAGAATGCCTTCAACTCAACCCCTGCCAAGCCCCAAGAAGTGAGAGAGTTACTCTAGTTTTGGCTTTTCAATTTTTGATTACTAAATTTTTATTTTTAAAAGAAAATTTCAAAACATGTAGAATCCTGACACAGTTCACAAATACATGCATAGTGTGCATTTATTAAATGGTGTCATTCTCCTCTGCTGTAATAGTCAAGTCGTTAAGTGCTGTTGGGACAGAAGGAAACATCACCCAGTCCTGGGCCATCTTCATATCCGTGGCTGTGCTACACACACACACACACACACACACACACACACACACACACACACTGATTGACCCAGGAATTGTGACAATGGGTTCGTTCTAGCATAGAAGAGGTCATGAGGGTAAAGCAGGGTAGGGCAAGGTTCAGATCCGTTGTTTACAAGGTCACTACGAGTCATGGTCGACCACAACGTATATACACATACAGAAACATATTGCTGTTGTGTTGTTGTTATGTGCCATTGAGTCGTTTGAGACTCATAGCGACCCTGTGTACAACAGCCCTAAACCGTGCTCTATCCTGTGCCAATCGCATTGACTCTGACACTCCCATTCCGATTACCCCAGTCACTGAATCAATCCACCTCATAGAGGGTCTTCCCCTCCTGCGCTGTCCCTCTACTCTACCAAGCATGATGTCCCTCTCCACGGACATGTCTCTCCTTACAACATGTCCAAAGTATGTTAGACGAACCATATATATAAACACAATATGTAGGGATATGTTCTGACACTGACAGGCAGTAGTAATTGAGTACAATTTATGGATCTTTAAATCAGTGTTTCGGGATCTCTGACAGTCTAGCAGTTATGGAATTGTGTTGCCAACCCAAAGTCGGCAGTTTGAACCCACTAGCTCCTCTGTGAAAGAAAGGCAATCTCCTCTTGTAGGATTTATAGCCCCTGAAAGCCCACTGGAGGGTCAGCTATGAGTAGATTCTGACTTGATGACACACACAACAACAGCAACAGCAAATTCGTGTCTAGGATAAAGAGCCTGGAAATCAACCCGTGAGCGCCCTGTGGCTCACCATAGTCAGATCCACAGCTGTATTAGGGATGGCTCCGGATCGGACAGCATTGTGGTCCCTTGTGTGTGCTTAGGGTCCCCATGAGCACGGGCCAGCTGGGTGGCAGCAGACAACAGTAGGTTGTATCAGAGCTTGCATGAATACTTGACATCTGCCGGTGGCTGTGACAGGCTTGTAACATATTTCATCTCATTTAACCCTCATAACGAGCATGTGAGGAGGTGTCCACTCCCTAATGCAACAGTAGATAGAACCGGGCTCTGTGAAGCTAAGCAATGCATCATTTATCACCGAGTTAGAAGCTAAATTTTAAATTTATGTTCAGGGTAAAGTGCCTGGCAACCTGCTTCTAAAGCCCTGGTGGCCTGGTGGTAAGGAGTTGGGGGCTGATAACACAAAGGTGGCTGTTGTGTGCTGTCCATTTGAGATTGACCCATAGCTGACCCTCCGGTTCCCAGGGCTTCCGAGTTGGCTCTGCCTCTTCACAACCCTCCACCAGGTTTCTGAGGCTGTATGTCTTTATGGGAAGCGATTGCCTCATAACTCTGCCGTGGGACAGGGGGTTTGAACCTCGGGCCTTTGGTTACATTACACGCTGCACCACCAGGGCTCCTTTCCACACATTTTTCAATTAGAAATTCCGTGTGTGTGTGTGTGTGTGTGTGTGTGTGTGTGTGTGTACACTTGATTCTTCAATAACCTTGTAGGGGTGGAGGGTGGGGAATGTGGTTCCCCACTTTTAGAAGAGGCGGCTGAGGGGTTTGCTCAAGGTGCTGTGAGCCACATAGGCCCCTTCTAAGGAAATCTCACTGTCTCTTACCCTGCGGATTGTTGTGGTTTTCAAGTCTCATTATGTCTAAAATAGACCCTCAAGTGTATTTGAGAAATCTGCATTTTTGTCTGTTGTTGTTGTTATGTGCCATCGAGTTGCCTGTGACTCATAACGACTGTACGTACAACAGCCCTAAACCCTTCTCTATCCTGTGCTAATCGCATTGTCTCAGACACACCTACTCCCATTGCCCCAGTCACTGACTTAATCCATCTCTTCGACGGTCTTCCCCTCCTGCACTGTCCCTCCACCCTCCCAAGCATGATGTCCTTCTCCAAGGACTGGTCCCTCCTTGCAACATGGCCAAAGTATGTCGGATGAAACTTAAGAATCCTGGCCTCCAGGGAGCACCCTAATTTAACCCTCTCCAGGCTGAACCTATTCATTTTCTTAGCAGTCCATAGTATATTCAATACTCTTCTCCAACACCACAGTTCAAAGGCATCAATTCTCCTTCTATCCTCCCTAGTCATTGTCCAGCTCTCTGATGCATAACAAGTGAGTGCAAAGACCATGGCCTGTATCAGGCGCACCTTAGAACAGAAACCAAAACTCAAAGTACAGAGCAAGCCCACCCCCTTTCATCTGCATCTGAGTTACGTGGCCCCCATGTGTTACAGGAGGGAATGGGTCCACAGTGTTTTCATCCACCAGGTCTTTCTTCAGCGGCACCTCTCGGTGGGCTTGAATCATCAACTATTTGGTTAGTGGCTGAGAACAAGCCATTTGAGCCACGTTGGTGTGTAAGCCAGCGGCTGTCAGTTGTGACTTCTGGTAACCCTGTGTGTGTAGGGCACACTTGTTCTCCAGGGAGGTTTGGGGGCATTCTGCTGATGAAGTCCAGAGAGTTACGCTGCTAACCTCAATCAATGTAGCCTCTCTCTCAAGGGTCCAATCTGCTAGAGGCTCCGTGGGAGGAAGGAGTGCAGTCTCCTTCCATACGATTTACTGTTTCTGAAAACCTGCTGGAGGTCAGCTGTCAGAAAGTTCCGACTCCGTGGCGCTGAGTTTTTGTTTTGGGAAACGTCAAGACTGATCTTTTAGAAGCAGATGGTCAGATGTTTCTTTTAAGGCACCTCTGGGTTCGAACTGCCAACCTGTTAGTTACTAATAAAATACTTAGCCTAGTTTGCTTCCCGGGAACTCCTATAGATCTTGTGTAAGTGGGCGGAGTGGGCCTGGAGCGCTGACAGTGAGGAGGAGTTTCCAGGGTTTCCCACTCCTTGGAGGAGATGAGTTTTTTCTCTCCAGTTTACTTTAAATGACCTTGCTTTTGATCACAATTTTCTTTCAGATACCAGCTGCAAGGAAGTTCTTTTGCATTTTTTACATTAACTGGCTGTCATTGCCCTATTGCAGAAGAACAAAGAAAACACACAATTCTATGCATATATTCATACATAGATGGTATAGATGTAAACAAAGGTGGGATTATATGAATATAAAGTATTCTTGGCTGCTTTTTTATTTTACATTGTATCACAAATATTTCCATATGTCATTAAATATTTTATGAAAATGTCATTTTTATTGCCTACATATGTAATATTCTTCTAAAGGGATATACTATGATTTGTTTAAGTGTTTTGATATTATTAGGCATTTTTCTTTTTCAAATTCTTCTTTCTTGATTTATTTCAGCCCAATATTTTGGTTGATTTTTTTTTTATTGTTTAGAACAGTTCGTGGAAAATGTAATACACTGCTACAAAGCTGATTCTCCCAAAAATTTCTGTAAATTTTTACAGGAGATAGTCTCGGATTGCTCCAGAGGATTGACTGGTAGATTTGAACCACCAACCTCTGGGCTAGAAGCTCAACATGTAACACACTATACCACCAGAGCTCCCTTAACACACTTGGTTGTTGCTACACGTGCTGTTGTTGAGTCTGAACTGATTCACAGTTGACCTTGCAGTGCATTTTCAGAGGCTGAAAATGGCATCGGAAGAGATTGCCCATCTTTCTCCTGCAGAGCCTCTGGTGACTTCAAACTGTGTGCCTTCCAAGACTCAAGTACAGTGTAAATCTGACTTTTGTGTACACAGAGAAATAACATCAATAATATGATAATCTATGTGACTTATTTTATTTTATTGGTCGGGAATTGAACCCACAATATCTCTGACATCTGCCCATGTGTCACAATTTCCCTCCTTGTAGGCTAGGATTTAGAAGCTCCGTCTCACATACTTTGGGCCCGTGGCCAGGAGAGACAGGCCCTTGGAGAATGACATCATGCTCTGAAGGGTGGATGGACAGTGCAGGAGAGAGAGACCTGGGATGAGATGGATTGATATAGTAACTGGGGCAATGGGGTAGGTGTGTCGGAATGAGTGAGACTGGCTCAGGACAGGGCAGGGTTCAGAGCTGCTGAACATAGGGTTGCTATGGGTTGCAGGCGACTCGACGGCACATAAAAACAACAGCAACAACAACATCCACCTCCTGATGGACACATGGGTTGCTTTCAGTTTATAGTTCTATCTGCCGTAGACAAGTTTTTGTCTCTACTGTGAACGTGTCTTTTCATTTACTCTGCGTAAAAGCCTTCATGGTGCCTGAATCTTATGGACAGACAGCTTTTGTCCTACGAAACTGTTGAGCTTTCTCCCAAGATGATTGTAGGATTTTGCATTCCCACCAAAACTAATAGAGAATTCTCATTTCTTTATGTCTGTTGTGCGTAGGGTTGTTTTGAGTCCGAGACAGCTTTTAACACATCTAACAACAATTTTTCATTTTGGACTGTCTCTGTAGTTATGTTTTTTCCATTTTATTACTTTCTTCTGCATCATCTAAACAGCTGCTAATTCAACCCAGTGTATAAATCATGTGAGATACTGTAATTCTTTCTCTGACTTCATGCATCTGCGTGCTTTGTCTGGCCTTAACTTCCTTTTCTCACTACTGTCACACTCTGCTGTGCTTCCTTGCACACACACTGCTATTGTTGGGTGCCTTGAGCTGACTCTCATTCCTGGTGGCCCCGTGTGTAACAGCCTGAAGCCCACCTGAGCCCGCTCCATCTTTACTGTGGGCGCTGCTTAGAACGGTGTTGCTGTGGCAGTCACTGCACCAGCCCTCTTCTTCACGGACACATTCGTTTTCCAAGCTCGATGTCTTTCTCCAGGGACAAGCCATTGCAGTTAATGTGCTTGAAGAAGGTGAAGTCTCATCGTCCTTGCTTCTAAGGAGCGCTTTGAGTGTGTTTCTTCCACGATAGATTTGTTAATTTATTTATTTAATCCTTGGTTTGTTGTTGTTGTTATGTGCCATCGAGTCACCTGCGACTCATAACGACCCTATGTACAACAGCCCTAAACCCTGCTCTGTCCTGTGCCAATCTCACTGTTTCCAACACACCTGCCCCAATTACCCCAGTCACTGAATCAATCCACCTCATAGAGGGTCTTCCTCTCCTGCGCTGTCCCTCCACTCTCCCAAGAATGACATCCCTCTCGGAGGACTGTCCATCCTTGCAACATGTCCAACGTGTGTCAGATGAAGCTTCAAAATCTTTGCCTCCAAGGAGCAGCCTGGTTTAACTCTCTCTAGGATCAACCTGTTCATTTTCTTAGCAGTCCATGGTATATTCAATACTCTTCTCCAACACCACAGCTCAAAGACATCAACTCTCCTTCCATCCTCCCTAGTCATTGTATAGTCTCTATTTTTTGCCACCACTGTAGTTCAAAGGCAACAATTCTCCTTTGGTCTTCCTTAGTTGCTATCCGACTTATACAGGCATTGAAAATACCATGGTTGGGGTCAGGCACACGTTAGCCTTTCAATTGACATAGTTGTTCTTGCAGCAGAATTCCCCAGTACAACACTCCATTTGATCTCCTGAGTACCTCTCCCAGGGGTGCTGATTGTGGCTCTAAGTAGCATCAAATTCTTGACAACTCTGATCTTTTCTCTGTTTATTGTGATTTTGAACACATGGGACATGAACCTGCTTAGAACATCGTCCACATGTAGGATCCCTTTGTAACTGCTTCTTTTCCTTTCTTTTCTATTAGTTCCATTGTTATTTCTGATTCTGTTTCTATGATTAATTTTTTGCTCTCAATTTTTCCTGTTCCACTTTTGTGTGTGTGTGTGTCATGGATATTGGTATCTTTATGTTGTCTTTGCTGCACTTGGTTTTACTGCAGTGTGCTACCAATGCAAAGGTACATGGTTCGAATCTACCAGTTGCTCCGCAGGAGAAAGATGGACAGTCTCTTCCTGTGCGATTTACAGCCTCTGAAAAACCCACTGGAGGGTCAGCTATGGCTTGGTTCCAACTTGAGGGTACACATCACCGACAACAATATGATGATTGTAATAAATTGGATCCTGAAACTTGCTTTGCTCTTTAGGCACCGATGAAAGAATGAAACGTGTCACTCTTGAGTTGATTCTAACTTCACAATCCTGTAAGATAAAGTAGAGCTACCCCCCTGTGGTTTCCAAAGCTATAATCTTGGAAGATTACAGATTGCTCTATCTGGGGACTTGGTGGTAAAGAATTCTGCTGCCAGCACAGAGTTGTTGTTGTTGTTAAGTGCCATCGAGTGGCAGGCGACTCATAGCGACCCTATGAAGGAGAGTCCTCAACGCTTGGGTGTCTCTCATCCTCTCTCCAGGTTCATAGAGTTTCCAGAGGCAAGCTACTATGGAAGTGGATGCCTCTCCTGCTTCCAAGCTTGTTTTAATCGGGGAGCTCTACCCCATTCTCAGCGAAGAGGTACGTGGTTCAAATCCACCAGCTGCTCTATAGTCTTGTCTTGTGAAAGTTACTACCTCTGAAACCTCAGCTCTGGGTCGATTCTGGCTCAACATAACAACATAAAGACAACTCGTCTCTTACCTTTTGTTAGCATCCGGGCGTTTTAAGCACCATGCCACCTGGGATGCTTCCTTAGGCCCAGAGTATCCTTTGTTTTGTAAGACTCAGTTCCATGTCAAGGTGATAACTTTCTGAGCACTGCACTTAATGGTCCTTGCGCTATGAGGGGACCTCAAAGGTCCCAGCTTTGTGACCTCTGAGCATCACTCTCCATCTTCCCAGTGACCTTTCTCTGGCCTTGGGTGGTCTCTTCCCATGCATACACGTACTCACATGCAGTCAAAGTTTGGGTGCATCTACAGATCTCTGGAGCCACCTCTCTGCGCTGCTGTCTCTGATCATCTGACCCCCCACTTTCCAGCCACCTTCTTGTCCTGATCTCTCTCCTCACCTCTGTCAGCCGACCAGGCTCTGTCTGGGTCCTTCTTTCCTGTACTGGTGCCTGGAAACCTCCTCCAGACAGTGAGCTGGTTCCAAGCGCAGCTCACTGTGGTCCTTTTCCTTCTCAGCGCCGTCCCCTCCCACTGTCTGCAAGCCATCGCTTCTTATATTGTCTTATTTTCTAGATTTTTTCATCTGAGAGATATTCCATCTTAGCTAGAAGCAACAGTTCTTATTAATATTGTTATTTTTTCTTCATAAAGAAGAGCCATCTGTGCCTCTCAGCCTTGTAGTTGACATTTCTTCGTCTCACCAGCACCTAACAGGGAAGGCCACACTTGGAAGCCAGGACGGGGACAAAAATTCTCAGAAATTTCAAACTGGTGACCATATGTTGCCGTGTTTGAAGAAGGCTGTTGCTCAGAAATTGAGCACGGCTACCTGCATCCTCTACCTCTGGCTTTTTCATCGTTTAGTTTTTGCCAGAATCCCGGCTACTCCTTGTTGGGCTGCTTCCACTCCTCCTCATTTCTGTTTCTGTGCCTTGTCAGTGTTTGATTGTTCTGTGTACCCTGGCCATGCACCACCTCCGTAATCTGCTCATGCCTTCCTCCATTGCTGTTAGGTGTTGTTGGAGTCAGTTCCAACTGACACCGATCCTGGGACAGAATGTGACACTTGTGGGCCCCACTCTGTCCTCACATCATTGATGTACACAAGCCCGTCACTGTCCTAGCGTCAGTCCAAATTTCTGAGGATCATTTTCCTTTTCCAGTGACTCTTATATACCAAGCATGACGTTCTTCTCCAGGGATACACTAACAGGGAGACACCTGTTTGAGTGTATCTGAAGAATATGTTAAGATGACATCACACAAGCTTGTTCTAAGGATAGTGATGTTAAACCTCTGGAAGATTTCCCCCTCCCCATGTACAGTATAACATCTACATGAGCACAAGTACCCAGGGTATAAATGAATAATTTAAAGAAATTCAAATGATACCAAAATGAGGTAAATGAAGTGACCATGATCTTCTCAGGACATATTGGGGTAACGGAGTGCTGTCTGTTCCACTCTGAGCCAAAGGAATCAAAGAAGACTTCCCACAGGAGTGGACACTGAGTGTCCTTGCAAGGTAAAGAGGAGCGTGCCCATCAACGAAGCGTGAGCTCCTGTCTGTGGAACACGGGAGCATCTCAGTCCGTGCTGGTTGACCTGTGTCTGACTCTGGTGTAAATGTCTGACTTGACTTTCCTGACTCAGTAGCAACCCTCAAAGTTCTTGGGACTATTTTTCAGAGTTGTTATTGTTGTCGTTGTTTTTCCTACTCCTGAAGTTGAAAAATACATCAGCAGAAACAGCCCAGGATTCATTTTGGCGAGTTTGAGAATTCAGCCTGGTGATGTCAGGAAAAAAAGTGACGGGGAGCAAAGATGCACCTGCAGGAACTGGAGCAGATGAAATATCATCCCCAACACCTTAATAAATGGAAAAGCCCTCCACCGTCCAACACCCAGCCCTTGTCAGATTTTTACACAATATTGGAACACATGCCTGAGCTGACTGCCTATTAATATTACTGCTTAATTATAAGCCTACTGCTGGGGCTTTTGGTCGTGTAATAAATCTGTCTCAAACCAAGCTTGTGCATTTATTGCAGGATCTAATTTAGAAGTACGAAGGAGACCTTTCAGAGCTGTCACAAAAGATATGATGGAAAGGAGAAACTCTATAGTGACATGCTAGTAAATGTTGTATTTAAAAAAGAATTCAAGGCAATCTTGCTTTAAGAAAAATCTATGAATTCTTCAAACTTTCAAATGTGTGAGACTGTTTTAATATGTCAGAGCTCATATTGAAATTTTGATTAGCACTGGCAGAATCTGAGTATGGATGAGAAATTCCAGATCTCTTCTTTTATTTAATATATGGGGAATGAAATGCTTTCAATTAGCACTTGGATCTTTCTCGTCAAGTATTATTTAGAACAAATGGAGTTCAGAGACCTTTAAAAAGAAGAAAGCCCGAGTTCTTTCCGCGATACAGAAGCCTAGCGATGGGTAGCTCTGAAAAGCTGTGTCTTTCTATGATGCAACCGAATCGCCTGGGGAGTTGATGAGGTTGGGGTGACCCCGGGCGACCTCTGTCAGAACAAAACCAGGAGATTAAAAGGGTCTGCAATCAGAGAAATTTAATAATGTTTGACTAAAAATATTCATGTAGTAAAGAAAGAAGTACAAAGGTCTTTTGATGTCTCTAAGTGATTAAAGCACAGCCTTAAATTCTAATGTTAAGAAGAATATTTACACCAACAGCTTGGGGAGGTTTGGGAAAGAACTTTCCCTTGTATAGGGGGTTAGACCCCTCTCATACAGGATTCTCATATTTCCCTTAGGGATAGAAAAAGAAGACATTTTGAAGTGGTTAAAATCCCTATTAAGCCCTTGTGGTGCCATGGATTAAGTGTTGACTTGCTAATGGCAACGTAGGTGGTTCAAATCCACTCCTTCAGGGAAAGATGAGACCATCTACTTCTGTAAGATGTTCAGTGGTGGAAACACTGTGGGACAGTTCTTTGCCTTACAGGGTTGCTGTGAATTTAAGTAGAGCTGGTTGTGGGTGGATGGTCGTGGGTTAATCAGTTTTAGAGAAGCCTTCCTGGCCTGGCGGATTAACATTGGGTTACTAACCTAACGTTTGGTGGTTCAACTCTGCCAGCCGCACTGAGGGGAAAATGAAGTCGCAGTATGCTCTTGTAAAAGAAAAAAATATAGCCTTGGAGATCTTCTAGGGCAGTTCTGCTCTGCCCTGTAGGAAGCAGGAGGGGGTGGCAAAAGGACTTCCTCATTATCTCCCAGAATGATCTCTGTATCTCAGCAGCCTCCTCTTTCTAAAGCAGGGCTGGGAGGTGTGGTCTTTTGGGGCTGGGCAAAATTTCCCTCCGAGTGGTGATTGGTGTCCTGTTACAAAGGACAAATTTCACCCAGAAGGATTGGTGGTGTACAGTGAAGGACAGATTTCACTCAAAATTTCCTTCAGCAAGATTGGTGTTCTGTTACAAGGAAGAAAGGAGATGGATTTGGGGCAATAAACAAGCCATTTCATTCATGAGACACAGTTGTACTGGGTTAAAGGCGGAACGGGGTTGCTTTGTGTGAAGATTTCCAGTGCAAAGAAATATTTCGTTCCAATGCTAAGCTGCTTTCTCCCTGCTTTGCCAAGTATGGAGTGCATGAAGGCAAATCACGCAATTGCACACACAGCTCAGTGTTAATGGAGACCCTTATGTGCACAAGGCGTTTGGTAGTTGAAACTACGGGCTAATAACGAGTTGGAAGGAAACAGTAGCCTCTGCCCCCGTAATGACCCCTGTGAGCCATTAATCTGCAGGACATGCTCCTATCTCCAGGTCACTGCTTGATAAACCGAATATCAATAAAGACTGCCAGGGGCCTGCTAATTACTTCAGTGGACGAAGCCATTGCAGCTGGTCCGGGCAGGAAATGTTCTGAAGAGAAAATACATTGCTTTTCACAGTGAGTCCACGAGAAGCAAACTCCCTTCAAGGAGGAGTGTCGTCCCTGGCTCCCTCCCACCTGGTGGAGCAGGGCAGGTGGTCAGCACTGGGTCCCATGGTGGTCTTTCTGTTGTTGTTGTGTGCCAGCGAGTCGGAACCCACCTGTTCCTCCAGCGGGTTTTCAGAGGCAGTTAATCACACGGAAGGAGATTGCCCATCCTTCTCCCACTGAGCAGCTGGTAGATTTGAACAGTGTGCCTTCGGGATTGCAGCACAGCTTCTTGCCTCTAGGCCACCAGAGCTCCCTAAGGGGATCTTCCACAGCTCTTTTCTGAGGACCTGGTTGGAGATTTCACCATTATTTATATTCTCTGTTTATGTATTAATACCTCAGAAGACATTTTTCCTTGTGATAGTAAAATGATGTTAATGGTAGCAGTCAAACCACTTACTTTACTGAGCATCTATATGAACAAAGAATATGGATGAAGCGTTGATGCCTTTGGACTGTGGCATTGAATATACCGTGGACTGCCAAGAGAACTAACGAGCCTGTCTTAGAAGATGTCCAAGCACAATGTTGTATAAGGAAGAGGATGATGGGACTTCATCTCCTGTACTTTGGGCCTGTCAAAGTAGAGGCCAGTCCTTGGGAAAGGACGTTATGCTAGGAACAGTAGAGGGTCAGCAGAAGAGAGGAAAGCTGTCGTGCCGAGGGCTGGCACCATGGCCGCAGCAGAGGGCTAATGCCTGCAGAAGTTGTGCAGATGATGAAAGACTGGACGGGGGCTGCTGTGTTTTACACAGGGTGGCTCTGAGTCAGAGCTGACTGGATGCCCACCAACAGCAAAAATCTGTGGCCTGGAGCCTCTGGACAATGCAAGCAGTTTATGACTGTGATTGCTAACTGAAAGATTGGAAGTTCTAGTCTATCTAGAAGCATTTTGACAGAAAGTCTTGGTGACCTATATGGGGAGTGGTGGGGGGTGGAGGGGTGGGACAGCCACTGGAAAACCCATAGTTCTTTTTTTTTAAATAAATTTTTATTTTAATTGTTTAATTTCACAAAAGTTTACAGAAAAGTTAAATTTTCATTCATTCATTCATTGTTGCACATTTTATCCCCTCTCCTCCCTTCCCCCTCCTCCAGTTTACTTTATTTGCTAGTTTATTTACAAAATTCTAATACAAATTCAAACAAATTTTTTCAATTTCCCTCACCAGCCCCCACCCCGCAATCAAATTGTACAATCCAATGATTAATCCCCTCTTCCCCTTGTATATCCACATCTCTCTGGAAAGCTCCACAGTTCTATCAACCATTAAAACCCTCACAGTTCTATTCTAACACAGGGGGCCATCATAAGTCAGAAGCAACTCCAAGACAGATGTGCTGTCCTTGATGCTTTGCATATATGGTTGAGTTTCATATTTATGACATTCCTATGAGCTTGGTACTATTATTGACCTTATTTTATACCCAGATGTAATAGATTTAAAACAAGTTGCAGGACTGGTCTAACTTGCCCAGGTAGATAAATGACAGGGATGGGAGGCAGGGCTGAGATCAAAGTACAAGCCCAGGAGATGCCAGGGCCCAGGTGCACCTTACTTCAGTGCACTTTGCAAATCTTGCAGGGTTGCTCCCCTGACAGGTTAAAGGTTTGTGGCAACCTTGCATCGACCGAGTCAGCTGGCACCACTTTTCTATCAGCGTGCATGTTGAATATTTTGGTAATTTTCCACAATATTTTGAACTTTTCTGTAATGCACACAGCATAGACTATAGTATATATAACCTTTATATACAGTTGTTGTTGTTGTTGGGTGCCGTCGAGTCGTAGACGACTCATAGCAACCCTATGAACAAAGGGCCTGAGCACTGTTCATAGGGTTTCTGGAGGCAAGCCATTTCGGAAGTGGATGCCACTCCTGCTTCCAAGCTTGTTTTAATCAAGGAGCTCCACCAAACACTGTTCACCATGGGTAACCATCATCACATTTGGCACATCAGTGTCACAGTGTTTAGCATCACAGCAACCACGAGTTACCTCTGTACAGCAATGCACAGACCAGTGCTATACCACCTAGAAGAATGTTTGACCAAAAACAATTAAAACCAGGCCTGAGGGCTGCCAATTAAAATCACCCACTTTGGGCTTAATAGCATAACTTTCTGTCCACTAGGCCAGCATAGCTCTCTCTTTATGTTGTTGTTGTTGTTATTGGTGTTAAGTGTTAAGTGCTGTCACGTCATAGGTGACTCATATACAATGGGAAATCAAAATACTTACGTGACTCACTTTATTGTGGTTTTCATTTTCGTGCTTCCTTTGTTTCTCCCATTTTTGTTCCTTTTCTTCTTTCCTCTTTCTCTCCTAGGCCCCCTTTTTACCTTTCTTTGCATTCTTCCTCCCTTTTGACCTTCTCTTTTTTCAGCTCTTGACAGTGAAACATCCTCAGTGCCATCGTTGCTGTTTCTGATTATTTGCACTTGACCTTCCAGGTCTTGTCCACACGCACGTAGGTTTTGTGTATCTTCCCAGTCCACTTCTCTGACTGCTTTGTGCGAGGTGCTTCCTGTATGGTGGTGAGACTGGCACAGCTCTGTTCTCATGGAGTAGACCTGTCATTTTGCATTCTATTCCTCTTGCATAACATTATCCCCAAAGCCATTTCTATGTTGCTGTGTTGCTGTATAATTATCATTTTTAATGTTCTCCTAGTATTCTATCATATTGATGTGCCATAATTACCTCCAATATTACATTACTGTTGAGCAATTAGATTGTCTTCAGTTATTTGCTTTTATAGATAACAAACACCTTTAAGCCTTTTCTGGGGGAAAAAATAAATATCTATGGCCCTGCACAAAAGACCTTTGTACTTATAGTTTTGTTTTTTGTCAATTTTTCTTATTTGGGAGAAATTCCTTAGAGAACAGATACCTGGTAAGTGGAAGTCCATTTGGCTGACTTTGGAGAGGTGTTAATAATTCAGCATGTGCTCTGCACAGGACCCAGAAGGTGGCTTTACATGTATTATGCGACTTAATCTTTGTGATAAGCTGGGAAGGCAGATGAAAGCACCGTCACATTACAGATGAAGAAACAAAATCACCCAATGGTAAGGTGATCATCCTGTGGCCATAATCTGGGATTATGACCATATTAGTAGAAATCCGTGCCTCTGACCTCTGTATTCGTTCACTCAGCATAATGTTCCCTACACTCTCCATGTTACATAGTATTTTATAATATCATTATTCCTTAGTGCTGCGTGGTAGTCCGTTGTGTGAATATACCACACTGTCTCCATCCAGTCATTCGTTGATGGACGTTTGGGCTGTTTCCTTTTCCTTGCTCTGTGAATAATACTGTATTGAACATCATGTACCTATCTCTGTATGTGTCTCAGAACTGATTTCCATGGGGTATATTCCTAGCAGTGGAATAGCTGACTCCTCTGGATTTCTACGTTCAGCTATAAATGGACTTTTGTATTCGAGGGGATGAACATCCAGTGATAGTGGCCTCAATGACCTCAAATCAGAGAAGTGGGCTCTCAAAGGTCAAAGGGACTCTTTTGTGGAGACTTGATGGGCTCTTTTGGAAGGTTCTGGGTAGTAGGAAGACGTCAAGGAAAAGAGCAACATTTAACACTTTTCCAGGCTGTGGAAAAGCAGAATTTACAGAGCAGGTAAAAGCAGAATACAGGCTGGTATCAGAAACCTGGTGCATCGTGCATTTTGTGTTGTTCTGCTAACCAAAACATCGGCAGTTCAAATCCACCAACCCTCCATAGGAGAAAGAGGCAGCATTTTCTTCCCATCACGGCCCTGGGAGTCCTGCGAAGGTCACTGTGAGTGAGGTCTGTGGTTGGACTTTTGGCTTTGTGGGCTCCCCTGCATATAGGGGTGGATCTTGACTGACCTCTGCAGCCCAGTGGCCTTCTGCTTGTCTCTTAACGTCTCTGGGCACTTGTTTCACTTCCCTTCAGGGCTACAGTATTCAGATTAGGAAAAACCAGTCTAAATCAGTGGTGAAAGTTTTGAAAAGACATTACTGTACTTTTCTTATGTAAAGAAGAATGAAGAAAATCAAAGACACATGGCAGTGAGGAGGCCAGAGGACCAATGGGCCCGATACACCCCATCTCCACAATCCTGGAGCAAAACTCTGGATCTTAAAAACGAGAAAGCTTCTTGGTTTGATAAAGACTGGTGGAACCCTTAAGACGCTAGTTCTTAGACCCTCTCCAGGCCTGGAACAGAACTCGCCCTGCATGACTCAACTTTTAGCCAAACAATAAACAGGAACAATTAGAAGAGAGAGAGGGACATGCACCTTTGAACAATTAATCACACAAGATGAAAAGGGAAGCATTTTCCCAGGAATAACACTCAGGAGGAGGAAGGATAAGAAAGAAGGATTAATGGAAACTGGAAGCACAGCGAGGAAATGGGAAACGTGCTGTTACATTGTGGTGAATTCAGTCAGTGTCTCACACACAGACACACTCACACACACACGAGCTGCTAAATGAAAAAGATGATTTGTTCTGTAAACTTTTATCTAAATCACAGTAGAAAGTTTTAGAAATCTTTGATAGCAAATGAAAAAAGCCAAAGAATTAATGAGTGAGTAAACGAAAATGTAGCCAGGATACCTGCTACCACATTGCAGTAAGAAGATTGGAAGCAAATTGTATTCAGCAGCTTGGGACTCTGGGGTTGGCTACATAATTTGCAGGGCCCAGAGCAAAAGGAAAGTATGGGTCATTGGCAGAACGGTTATTGCAAATTTCCAGATGGCAACAAAGATCATTAAACTAGGAGTGGGGCCTATCGGCGGTTGGGTCCCTGGGTGAACAGGCCAGCTGAACACCCACAGAAAGGTCCCTTCATGTGCTCTGAGCTCTTGCACTCAATAGTTCACCCACGTCTCCTGCACTCCTTTGTAAGCTGTGCAAAGATTTCCAAAATAACAAGTGTGGTTTTCACGGAACATTTTAGAAATTCCTGGTTTTCTGCTTTCATTTCAGTTGGTCTCTTAAAAAAAACCAACCAAAAACAAAACCTGGAGGTAAAATAAGTTATTTCTTGACAGTGATGACATGGTTGAAGGAAAAACAAAATCCACCTGTTTTCATTTTCCCATATTATATGTTGTTGTTGTTGTTAAGTGCCGTCGAGTTGGAATTGACTCATCTCTGACTGTCCAGCAGGTTAGCAGAGGCTATAAATCACACCAGAGGAGATGACATACCTTTCTCCCACTGAGCTGGTGGTGGATTTGAACTGCTTGCCTTGGAGTTGGCAGCATAACTCCTAAACACTAGGGTACCGTAGCTCCCTACCCATATGATATAGTTTGGAAATAATTTTCAATTTTCCTGCTAAATAGTGCATCATCTACCATGTGAGGGAAGTAACAATAGCCATGTTTATTGAAGAAGTAGAATGCTTAATAGGAATGTCATTAATCTCTAACTCTTAAAGTACGAGGTGAACCCTTGTAGTCAACAGCTAAAGCATTTGACTGCTAACTGAAAGGTTGGTGGTTCAAGTCTATTAGCTGCTCTGTAGGGGGAGATGTGGCAATCTGCTTTCATAAAGATTTACAATCCTAAGAGCCCTAGGGGGTAATTCTACTCTGTTAACTTGGTGACAGTGAGTTTGAGTTTACGTTAGGAGAGTCGAAAGTATTGGTTCAGTGACTGGGGTAATGGAGGTAGGTGTGTCAGAGACAATAAGGTTCACTCAGGATAGAGCACGAGTCAGTGCTGTTGTACATAGGGTTTCTATGAGTCACAAGCAACTTGATGGCACATAACAACAACAACAACAACAACAACGACATGAGGTTAAATTGGGACGGACACTAATTCTTCAGTCTCCTAATGATTGAGAACTGGAATAAATTCACAGAAACAAAGAAATTGTTTTTCCTCTGTCTTTCTAATAGTTTGACTTGTGACAAAGTATTTCAGTTGGTTACAGTTGGTGCTAATGAGGCCAAGGTCAAAAGCCTGATACTTCTCCAGGGCAATTAGTTAACCTCTGAAAAAAACAGAAACAAAAACTCAGTCTATACCTTCCATCTCAGGAAGGTTCCTCATTCCCACCATGAACAAACGTGCTGGGGACCGTGGAAGAAAGAGACACGTGTGTAGCTTGTAGGCCTGGCTAAAAGGGTGGATCTGGCCTTGTGACCCTCTTCCCAAGACATTAGTAGATGTCACTAACTGATCTTACTATTTCCTCCCGAGCCCAGAAAGGCCAGAGCATTTTTCTCAACCCAAGGTTCTAAGTCAGAGGCGACCCCATTAGAGCCTACAAGACAAATGTGGCCCACTGCTTGGACTTGTAAATAAAGTTTTATTGGAACACATTCTACTTTTTAGTTTATACAATGTCAACAGCTGTTTTTGCATTGTGGTGGCAGAGAGGAGAAGATGTGATAGAGACTATATGACTCACAAAACCCAAAATGTTTACCATCATTTTCCTAAGCCTGCTGGTGGATTAGAAGCACCAGAGAGGCGAGATCTTTGGGTCAGCACAACCTGCAGACCAGGCTAGTTTTATTTATGTCTGTGTTTATTTGTAGCAGCCAGTGTGGCATAAGAAGTTGAGAGACTTTAGGTTGGACTTAAAAAAACAAACAGAAAGAAACCGGGCCTTAGAATTTTTACCAACAGTGCTGTCAACTTATCCAGTACTTTTTAATTCTGCCAGTGAAATGCTTGTTGAAAAAGACTCCAAAGTGCAAGTCCTCATGGAGCTAAACTTCTTTCTCCTTTTTTGTGTAAAAAAAAAGGCAAGGACTTTTAAAAATTATTTTGGATTTCACTAATCTCTTTCAGTGTTCCTTTCATATGTTCCCCATGAGATTGAAGAGTCTGTGTGGCTGGAAATTGTCCATTCATGCTTGTTTCATTCACTGTCTCCAAAAACTGTAGTATTTGATCTAACCCTGAATATCAGCAACTTTCTAGTTAATGGAAACAGCCTCAGAGAGGTTGGGTTTAGTTGCCTCGGGCAGATAGAATCGTTAGCATGAATTCACAATCAAGGTTTGTTGTGGCTTGTTTTTTCTCTTTTCTGACATGAGAAGCTTGCCCAATGGTGAGCTTTGGATTGGACAGTCTGTCATGTTGATTTCCAAATGGGTTAGAGGTGAATTGGACTATGAGAAGGAAAGTGGCAGGAGAACCGGGAAGGAACAACACTAAGTTGTTGCCTTAGTCTATCTGTGAATAACTATTTGTTCTTAATAGAAGCTCTGCTCGTCTAACAGATGTTACGCTCTTGGTCTATAAAAAAAGCGTGCCCTTGTCTCTTGGTGGCAATGTCCTACATAGTTCCTTTGATAAGTTAACTTCTCCCTGCTAACAGCTGTCTAGTCCTCATTTCCAGGGTGGCTTAGGTGGCTTGTCACCATTGTTAAGTGTTGCAGAGTTGTTTCATAGCAACCCTACAGGCAACAGAACGAACTCTGGTCTGCGTCAGCCACGTGACCGGCGGTGTGTTCGAGCCTCGCGTTGTAGCCGCCACGTCACCCCGCCTTGTTGGGGATCCTCTTTTTTTTTTAATTGACTCTCTACTTTACCAAGCATGATGCGCTTCTTGTGGAATTAGTCTGTCTTGATAATATGTCCAAAGTACGTGCCACAAAATTTCACCATCTTCACGTCTTCTTTTTTTTTTTTCTTAGTGAACTTTTTTATTATTGATTTTGTGTGTGTGTGTTTGTTTTAAATGGAAGGTTCCTGGGTGGCCCTGACTCAAGTGGGCATGACCAGGGGACAAGGGGATGGGAACCAGCCAGCATGGGGAGGGGTCATCTCCACAACATTCCATTTATACACAGAACTAAACAGACAAGCACAGAGTCACTATTGCGGTTAGAAATTGACAGCCTGGAAATGGAAAGGAACAGGTAGGAAGTGGAGGTGTCGTTAAAAAAAATAAAGGTACCCCTTAAACTGGGGTGCCTGGGGGAACTTGGTCTGTTTTAACCCAGTAGGAATCAGAAGATCAAAAGCAATTAGGGATGACCAGAACCATCAGGGGCGGAGGGAGGAGGAAGGTCCAGGGGGTGGGGGGACTGTTTGGCAACTGGGGTGAAGGGATTGCCCTCCCTCAGCTGGGATCTCCCAGCCTCTCTGGTCTGGCAGGAAGGGGGCAGCGTGCAGCCCCCACAGGCAGGTCTGAGGCTGCCAGATGCTCCAGGCAGGGGGCTGAAGGGGCTCACAAGGGCTCGCCCTCCAGGGAGATGACAGCACTGCCCCCCAGTTTCTCTGCCAGGGTGCAGCGGTCCTTGCCCTCCTCATAGCAGCTTGCTTGTAATTCATGCTTGATCCCTGTCAGCTTCTTCTTGATGGCATCCTTGGAGCGAGCATAGATCATTTTGCTCTTATGGGGTGCACACTCAGGGGACTAAACGGAAGGGGCTGGGAGAGGCCCCGTTCAGTCGGATCCAGGCAGCAGCTGCGGCGGCTCTTGTCTCCTCTCGCTCCTTTTGCCGTATCCCTTTTGCTTCCGGAAACATGGCCTCTGGTGTGGCTGTCTCTGATGGTGTCATCAAGGTGTTCAGTGACATGAAGGTGCGCAAATCATCGACACCAGAGGAGGTGAAGAAGCGCAAGAAGGCGGTACTCTTCTGCCTGAGCGAGGACAAGAAGAACATCATCCTGGAGGAGGGCAAGGAGATTCTGCTTGGGGATGTCGGCCAGACTGTGGACGACCCCTATGCCACCTTTGTCATGATGCTGCCGGACAAAGACTGCCGCTACACCCTGTATGATGCAACCTACGAGACCAAGGAGAGCAAGAAGGAGGACCTGGTGTTCATCTTCACTTCTATGGAGCAGTCTGACTGTTCTTATTCCAAATCAGTGAATTCTTCTGGCATCCCTGGTACGTTCTTCACCAAAACCATAATCCAAAGGCATCAATTCATCATCAGTCTTCCTTATTAATGGTCTAGTTTTTAAATACAAATGAGACAACTGGGGCGGGGGGGAATAACAACCCTCAAGGCTCAGGGCAGGTCTTTGAAGTGACATCTTTGCTTTTTAACACTTTAAAGAAGTCCTTTGCCCAAGATTTGCCCAATGCAATAAGCTCTCTGGTTTCTTGACTGCTATTTGTGTAGAGGTTGACTGTGAACCCAAGTAAACTACTGACTTCACTATTTTCTCCTGATGTTGGTTATTGGTCCATTCGTGGCTACTTTCATTTTCTTTATATTGAGATACACTCCCCCCTGAAGGCTCCGTCTGGTCTTTGCTCTTTATTAATTACTGCTTCAAGCCCTCTTCATTTTCAGCAAGCAAGGTTTGCATCATCTGTGTAATACAGGTTGTTAATGATGCTGTCTCTGTTCCTGATACCTCATTCTTCATCTAGTCCAGCTTCTGGAACTGTGTGCTCAACATGCAGATTGAACAGACATGGTTAAAGGCTACAACCCCGATGCATTCCTTTCCTCTTAGGATTTTAAGCCACAAAGTACCCCTTATTCAACTGAATGACCACCTCTTGGCCAATGTACAAGTTTCACAAGAGCATACTTAAAGATGGACTATTACTGGTTAATCAGGGACTCAGCCTCCCCTCACTATATTCACTAGTCCATGAAGGGCCATATCATCGAAACTGTTTATTTAGAAGGAATTACAGGTTTTGTGGAATGTATTAGGAAGAGAGTAAATTTTCCACCATTTTGCATCTGGAATGATGTCGATCTGGAGCCACAGTATGAACCCTGAGGATGAAATCTATGAATTACAGGCACAGTTGAGAGATGGAGGGCACCAAGGACGCTGAGTGTATCTTTGAGTCCTTGCTACAGCTCCCCTTAAATTTTTAGATTCTCCCTACAGCTACCCTTAGAGTCTTCTGTTACATAAACCAGTAAGTTCTTTTATAAGTCAGTTTGAATTGGATTTTCTGTCCCTGCATTCTTTAAGCAAAGTGGGCCAACTTTATAAAAATCACAGAAGGAAGACACGATTCTGAAAAATAGCCTCAGAAACTTCAGCCTTAGGTTTCCAGCCTCCACTGAGATTCCAAAGTATTTTATTAAGTTTATCAGCCATTTGGTGTCCCCTTTTGAAGAGATTAAATGGGAAGAGATGCAGAAATCCAATGTGTTAATCAACACTCGACGGATTTTCGACTTGCTGGCAATTTCTTGTTGATCATTAAATTCCCCAAATATGAGTCTTCTTCGTTGATATGTGCATCATGTAAAACAGCCTTGAGTACAATTGCTATTTCCATGGTATCCTGATCCCCAAGGCCCCAAGGAGTGTTTGTGCTGGTCATAATAATTTTTCTGTTTCTACCTTTTGCTTAATTCTTAAACACTGGGTGGTCTCCTGCATGTAATGAAATGATTTCTATAAAGCCGCGTTTGGAGCTGTGATGTGTGCGCGCATGCAGACATGCAAATACTTTACTTTTTTCTTTCAGCCTGGCTTTCTTTAGTACCTCAGATGGCAATCAGAAAAATATTTGCCACAGTTGTCACCATCAGAGTTGCAATAATATGCCCTTAGGTTACTCGGAGACAGCTCTGATGGTTTAATCCAAAGCCAGGGCCTCTCTGGTGGTTCTGATCTGCGAGCTGCTTTGAGGGAGAAAGACGGGCTGTCTATTCTTGTGCGATTTGTAGCCTCTGAAAACCACCTGGAGAGTCAGCTGAGAGTTGATTCTAACTACACAGCAACGAGAAGGTACTAGGAGGACACCTCAGTCAGAGAGGTTATTGCTTTTTGTGGCTTTGGAAAAGTTGAAAAGATAGACGATAAAGAACAATTGCTTTTTTAAAATAAATAAAAAAATTTATTTTCTATTGGTTCACTTACAAAGTTCACAGACATTTTGTTTCACACCATCCTTTGTTCACATTGTGTTCCGTACAATTATTCATTATATTTTATAAAATGACTCACCATTGAACTGTACCCATGACGACCCTGTCTTTCCAGACCCCTGTTGAATCTTTCCCATTTCCTTTACCCACCCCCTTCCACCCACCAAATTGTGTGAACCTATGATTTTCCCCCTGCTCGTTCTCACCCCCCTGCTCCCACCCTCCCCACTTTGGGTCCTCATACAATTTATCTTTCTATTTCTACAATAATGGTCTTATACAATATTTGTCACAGCATAATGCTCTCCTGTTTCTCCTAAGTTATATAGTAATTTTCGAAGTTGTTCCTAAGTCCTGCGAAGTTTTGTCTGACATACTTTGGACATGTTCCAAGGAGGGACCAGTCCTTGGAGAGGGACGTCATGCTTGGGAGGGTGGTGGGACAGTGCAGGAGAGGAAGACCCTTGATGAGATGGATTGATTCAGTGACTGGGGTGAGTGTGTCAAAGACAATAAGATTGGCACAGGATAGAGCAGGGTTTAAGGCTGTTGTACATAAGGTTGCTATGAGTCACAAGTGATTCAACGGCATATAACAACAACAACAACAACAACAAGTGCTGCATAATACTTCATGGTGTGAATGTACCACACGTTCTCAGTCCATTTGATCGTGAATGGACATTTAGACTGTTTCCATGTGTGTATCCTGATCCCCAAGGCCCCAAGGAGTGTTTGTGCTGGTCATAATACTTTTTCTGTTACTACCTTTTGCTTAATTCTTAAACACTGGGTGGGCTCCTGCATGTAATGAAATGATTTCCATAAAGGCGCGTTTGGAGCTGTGATGTGTGCATGCATGCGGACATGCAAATACTTTACTCTTTTTCTTTCAGCCTGGCTTTCTTTAGTACCTCAGATGGCACTCAGAAAAATATTTGTCACAGTTGTCACCATCAGAGTTGCACTGATATGGTGAATAATGCTGTTGTGAACACTGGTGTGCAAATTCTCGTTTGTGTCTCAGTTCTAATTGTCTCAGGGTATATTCCAAGAAGTAGAATAGCTGAGTCATGTGGAATTTCTATGAAGAACAATTACTTTTACATTAGATTGAGGAATTTTATTCTCTTCCAGCACCCAGCCATGCCTTATACTGACTTAGGCTGTGCAATTTGGGACCAACAGTTGTTTGGGTCCCAAGTAACCCTTTCTCCAACCCAACTCCACCTTTCCTTACCATTTTTAAAACTCTTTTATGGCCCCAGAGTAATGTTTGTATTGTATGATTGAAAAGGGCTATTAAAATAGATGGAATAAGTCCTCTCATGACTGGGTCTCCTTCCAGCTCCAGAACTCTGTCAATGTCGCCTATCTTCTTGTTGGTTTTGGTGTCTCATGAGATTGTCTTGAAGCTGTACAGTGACTTTCTGATGTCTCACCAGCCAGACACTCATTTTTCCCATGATACCTTTGTATATTACCCTATCCTGTTCTCATACGTGTCATCACTAGATGATAACCTCCCACCACTCCTTAGGGGCTGTCACTCAGCCCAGACCTATCCATTCAGCTTGAGGACTGACTCCAGTACGAACATACATTCTCAGTAAATCCAACCCAAGTCCCAGGGCTTTTCTTGAAATCACCAAAGGAAAATGACGTTCCTGGGCAACTGCAAGCATGGGGCTACGATGAGGCATCTTGTCACCATCTAATTCCTCCTGAGTCCCAAGTAAAAGAAAGCAGAACTGACGCTGTTTGAACCCCTGGGTCTAGCTACTCCTGCAGCCAGACCCATGGCCCCGGACTTTTTAGTTAGGTGAGTCAATAAATAAAGTCTCTCTTATTTTCTTAAACTAGTCTGAATTGGATTTCTGTCACTTGTGGCAAAAAAGAGCCCTGAGTTATACAAGCAATTGGAGAAACCAGCTTATTTGCTAGGGTCTCTAACCTGTGCCCAGCACAAGTCAGCCAATAAAATACTTGGAATTACATGGGCAGGGAATAGAGGAAATGTGAAAAGCAATTTAACACAAAGGAGTAGGACAGCTCCAGGAAGGGGCTCCATTGAACAGGTCGGGAAATTCAGGCAGAACCGCGAGGGCCTAGAGAATGTCTCAGTAGCTGGCGTGAACACAGGCTGTCCTCCACGAAGGCCTGACAGACTGAGTTCAAATCTGTGCAAAAGGAGTCTTTTACTGTGGGCTTTCTAATTCACAGAAATCACCTAAGACTTAGTCGAAACACCTCAAAAATTTTGATGATTATAATCCTCACAGAAGCTACATCTTTCTCCCTCGTAGCAGTTGGTGGATTTCAACCACTAGCTTTGTGGTTAAGAGCTGAGCACAGAACCACTGCAACACCAGGGCTCTGTAGTTACTGATATTAAAATCATGCTATCTGCAAACACATGGCTGTGGAAAATTCCTGTTAGGAGGCTTCTGTTTATTGAACGACTCCTTATTTATCTAGACACTGCCCAGGCAATTTGAGTCCCAGTCTCAAGGGACCTGTTGTTATGACACAATTTGATAAATGAAGAAGTCAGGGCTCAGAGAGGTTAAGGCTTCCCTCAAGGTCACATTCCGAGTACTGACTAGCCCTTGGAGGAGGAGCAGCCAGGGAGCTCTTCAGAGGCAAAGTCGGCGGTGAAACTTCGTCTCACGTACTCTGGGCACATTCTCAGGAGGGGTCAGTCCTTGGAGAAGGACATTGTGCTGGGACAAATCGGGATCAGAGAAGCAGAGGAAGACCCCCAACAGGGTATACTGACACCGTGACGGCAACAATGGATTTGAGCATATCAGAGAGTGTGGAGATGGTTCAGGATGGTTCACAGTTCAGACCGGTTGTTCAAAGGCTTGCTATGAACCATAGGCAACAGGTTGGCACCTAACAGCAACAACAAGGTCAGACACACAGGCAATGGCAGAGACGGGATTCAAACTCATGCTAATGTGGTTTCAAAGCCTGCGACATTTCTACATGGAAGCTCAAAATGTGCTGGGTGTACCAGCACCACACCCATCACCTGAACTCTCTAAGACTGCAGAAACAACCTACGTGCCCATCAACAAACGAATGGATAGAGAAGCTGTGGTATATTCACACAATGGAATACTATGCTGCACTGAAAAACAAGGAACTCATGCAATATTATTCAAAATGGGTAACCCTGGAGGACAGTATGCTGAGTGAAGTATCTCAGTCACAAAAGGACAAATACTGCATGGCGCCACTGTTGTAAAACAGGACTGACCTTGGGGTTGGGGGGAGACTGAGAAGGATGGGTTCAATAATGTATACTGCATTGAAACAGATGAGGGAGAAAACTGTTTAAAAGGGGTATGTGATTAGGTATTTTTGTCATGAAAGGAATCCAGAGCAAAGGCTGCACAGTGGAGTGGACATGGGGGAAGGGATTGTAAAACAATGAAATAATTGTTCTTTTACTTTTCCAAGAGGGTATACTTTGGCGGGGGGCAGGGGGGGGGGGTTGGAAGGGAAGAAAAATGAAACAATGAATGAATGGAAATCCAAAGTCTCTGCAAATTTTCATTGAAATTAATGATAAATTAAAAACAAAACAAAACAAAAGTTAGAATTCATTTTTATGCAACAGAAAAAGAAATAAATAGAAATTAAATACTTTAAAAAAAAAAGATTGCAGAAACGCAGGTCCCTACCTTCAATCTCCTCGCTACCTAGTAGGAGCTGACTCTTAGATGACCTTGTGGGAAGTTTCTGAGGCTCTACGCCACCTGGGAGGACACTGGTCATCTTTCTGTCCTCTGGCATCTGGTAGGTTTGAACAGCTAGAGAGACACAACATTTGGGTTGACAGTACAACCCCCTGTGGAACCCAGACCAGCTGAATGACATTTGCATTTCCGCGAGAACTCCAGGATGATTCTTCCACGCAGTAAACTCATAGAGACTCTGTAACTACCTATTTATTACAATACCTAGGCAATAGAAAGTATTTCAGTATTGTTTGGCACTTTGCAAGGAGGATTGGTTGATAATTTCCAGTTGTTGTCACATGGCAATGGGATTGTGCTTAAGAACATGTTTAAAGAGATGTGTTTGCGAGGCAGCCCCTGTGGCTAATGTTCCTTGAGTTCCCTAAAAGCCACTTCTTCTAATTGTTTTAGCAAATTGAGTTGAAGGCCTCTGGAGAAGTCGTTTGTCAATTACTGCCCAGGTGGTGATGAAGCAGTTTGAAAAATGAGGGTTTTGACCATTCTGGGGCTGATCCAGTCCCAACATTACAGACTTGGTTTATGGGTCAGGATTCTTGACAGGTTCAGAATTACTTTAATAATGTGAAATTTGAGGCTATCGATCCAATCTAAATCCCCCACAAAACAAAGCAAAGCTAGTTGTTCAGAAACCTCCATGCCAATTGGAAATGCTTATACCGAGAGGGAGAACTTGATTTATGGAGACCATTTCTCTTTCTTACTCCTCTATTATTTTCCCCCCTCACTATTGTAAGTTTTAAAGAGTATTCATGGCTTAAAGGCTCCTCATCACCTCTCCGTCAAGCTTCTCAGATGAAGAAAGAAAAAAAAATAAAGAAAAGTCACCAGAGAGTATTGCATCTTAAGAACAAGAAGTTCTAGTCTGTTTGAAATGAGACAACAAATGAGAGTGGGTTCTGGATGTTGGGGTTTGACTTTTTATCCTGAGTTTGTATCCCTAAAAAGTAGCATGATCTTCGTGGTATCTCCTGCCTTTCTGGGTTGGTGGGAAGATCAAAAGACTTTATGAAATGTGTGGAGCACTTGAAGAAACACGTTACGTCTCGTTACTGAGCTGTCCTGATGAATCGCCTAACAGTGACTCACAGTGCTTTAGGCTTCTGAGCCTGTCTGCTTAACTCAGCCTGCATTTATAAATCCCTGATGTATGACGGTGCTTCACAGAGGAACCGAGAGCTGATTAGCAGACAGACAGACAGACACACACACACACACACACACACACACACACACACACAGAGAGAGAGAGAGAGAGAGAGAGATAGGTAAGGAGAGGTTGTTGGTTTTGTGTTAGGTGTCGTTGACTACAACTCACAGCAAACCTATGAACAACCCGTATGAATCCTGCCCTGTCCTGTGCTGTCCTCATCGTCTCTGATAGACGTGAGCCCATGGTCACAGTCACTGTCTTGGTCCATCTTGTTGAGAGTCACACTCTCTTTGGCTGACTCTCCATCATTCCAAGAATGATGTTCTTTTCCGTCATTCTTGAGGCCCCCTCCTAACAGCCTACCCAAAGCATGGACGTGAGACAAAGTTTCACCATCCTTGCTTCTGAGCAGCACCTTAGTTGCACTTTTTCCAAGACATAACTGTTTGGATTGTTTGGTTGTTTTTTTGGTAGTACACAGATACTCAATACTTTTCTTCAACACCAAAAGGCAAAGGTATCCATTCTTCTTCTGTAACCTTTAGTCTCTCTTTTTTTTTAAAAAAAAAAATATTGGTTTGCTTACAAAGTTTTACACTTTGTGTTTCACACTATCTTTCATTTACATTGGGTTTCGTACAATCACTCCCATTCTTTATGTTTTAATCATTTTCTGGGGGTATATTCCAAGCAGTGGAATATGGAATTTCAATGTTCAGCTTTCTGAAACTGATCAAATATATAGTCAATGCTCAGAAATAATGATTTGTGACTGGAATGCAAAATTTGGAGCCAAAGAAGGACTAGTAGTTAGAAATGATGGTCTTGCTGACAAAAATGAGGCTGAAGATGGAATGATTGAATTTTGTATAATCAACGATTTATTGATTGCAAATACATTTTTTTCCCCAAAACTCTACAAATATACACATGGACCTTGTCTGATGAACTATACAGGAATCAGATTGACCACATCTGTGCAAAGAATAGTTGAAGAAGCTCAATATCAGTTCTCAAAACCAGGCATGGAGATGCACAGTTATGTAGATAGATACAAATGACAGATAAGTGGTAGATTGATAGTTATGTAGGAAGAGATATATAGATAAATGAGTAGATAGGCAGATAGATTTGTTACTGTTGTTGCTATGTGCTGTCAAGTCACCTGCAATTCATAGTGAATCTATGACTCTCTGAACTCTGCTCTATCCTGAGCCAGTCTCATGGTCTCTAACACATCTACCCCCATTTTCCCTTTCTGTGTCAAGCCATCTCATCCAGTGTCTTCCTCTCCTGTGCTATCTCTCTGCCCTTCCAAGGATGATGTCTTCTCCAGGGACTGGTCCCTCCTAGCAACATGCCCAGAGTGAGACAGAGCTTCTAAATCCTTGCCCCCAAGGAGGAGCCTGGTTTCACTATCTCCAAGATAAACCTTTTCTTTTTCTTGGAGGTCCATGTTATGTTTAATACCTTTCTCCAGCACCACAACTCAAAGGCATCAATTCTTCTTCTGTCATCTTTGACAGTTGTCTAGCTCTCTGATGCATAGCAAATAATTGCAAAGACTATGGCCTAAATCAGGCACACCTTAGTCTCCAGACTGACATTGTTGCACTTCAACACTTTTGAGAGGTCCCTAATGGCAGACTTCCCTAGAGCAGTTAATCTTTTGACTTCTTGACTGCTGATGCCAAGAGTTTGTGGAGCTGAGCAAGCTGAAATTGTTAACAACCTCAATCTCTTCCCCATCTATCATGGTGCTGCCAGTTGGCCCAGTGGTGAGAATCTTTGTCTTCTTAATGTTGAGCTTCAATCCATATTGAAGACTACAGTCCCTGACCTTCTGCAGCAAGCGCTTTAAATCCTCCTCAGTTTCTGTGAGCAGAGCTGTGTTATCTGCATAATGAAGTTTGTTGACGAGTCTTCATCCAATCCTGATGCACATTTCTCCTCATAAAGTCCAGCCTCCCAGATGATCTGTTCTGCGTATAGATTGAAAAAATGTGCAGACAGGATGCGTCCCTGATACACTCCTTTCCTGATTTTGAACCATGCAGTGTTTCCTTGCTCTGTTCTGACGACTGCTTCCTGGTCCAATTATAGGTTTCACATGAGCCCAATCAAGTGTTCTGGGATTCCCATTCTTCCCAAAGCTAGCCACATTTTGTTGCGATCCACACAGTCAAATGCCTTTGTATAGCCAATGAAACACAGATAGACATTCCTCTAGAACTCTTTGCTTTCAGCCAAGATCCATCTGGTGCTGGCAATAATGTGTCTGGTGCCATAGACTCTTCTAAATCCTGCCTGTATTTCTGGTAGTTCTTTGATGATGTACTGTTGCAGTCATATTTGGATAATCTTCAGCAGGATTTTGCTTGCATATGATATTAGTGATACTGTCCAAAAATTTCCTCACTTTGTCAGGTCACTGTTTTTTGGAATGGGAACAAATATGGATCTCTTCCTGTCAGTTGGCTAGGCAGTCGTCCTTCAGATTTCTTGGCACAGCTTGGTGAGCACATCCAGGGCACCATCTGTCTGTTGAAATATGTCAATTGGTATTCCATCAATTCCTGGGCCTTGTTCTTTGCCAATTCCTTCAGAGCAGCTTGAACTGCCTCCTTCATCACTGTTGCCTCTTGATCATAGGCTGTTTTATGACATTCTTCTGGGTCAGCCAGTTCTCTTTGACACAGCGACTTGTGTTCTTTTTCCATCTGGAAGCTTTGATGAAACCAGAAGTGACCTTACTGGGGTCTGAAATGCTGTGGTAGAGTTTCTACCATCATAGCAACCACACGATGTGAGCTGCCACACCGAGAGATGGGTGGCACAGAAAACAGGCAAGTGACTTCCAGGGGCACCAAAGATGAGGTACAGAGCAGTTAGACTATCTGGGTGTAAAAATCTGCCTCTAGTGATCATTTACTAGCAAATTTCCTAACTCAGTTTCTTTCTTTGTACAGGAAAATAATAACTTCTATGTGAAAGGGCTTCACATGACCAGGAATAAGGATTGTATGAACAGCACATAAAACGTCACCCAGCAACCCTGCCTCATGCACAGTCGACTACTCTCTGCCAGCTGTCACCTTGCTGCTGGTTTTGTCATCAATTCTATACCTTTGTGCAGTTTGGTAGCTGGACTTAAGCCCCTACCTTCCATTCACCCTCACCGAAAGCAAAGTTAAAACAAATGTCAAAGGAATTTACTGGCAAGGACATAAAGATGATAAATGAACACACCAAGGCTTAGGGAACATATCACATTTTAATATTTCTGTGGATTAATTTTTACTTAATGTTGTCTGGGGTGGAAAATAGTGCTGATAGCAATAAAAGGAGAAACAGAAAAATAATAAATGCCCACCAATCAAAGAGAATGCAATAAAGTGTTCCACAAGGCCGCTGATGCCTTGCTCGGGCTTCAAATTGGCATCTTCTATTATCTGCTTAAACCGTATCAGCTGGTAAATGGGAAAGTGTCACTTACAAACACAAAACAGATGGAAAAAACCCAACAGCCGTAATACTAAGTCATCTGAAGCCAGTCCAGGAAGGTCTTGAATTCCAAAACATTAGGAAATAATTGGGACTCAAGTCTTATCACAGAATGTGACATCATACGCGTAAAAGCGACCCGTCACAGCTTCACTGAGGACAGAGGTGCAGACAGTGGCCAGAGGAAGGGAGAGAGGCGTTTGACTACAGGTAGAGTGGTTAGAAACTGCCTCCCTGAGAAAAAGACTTTTAAAGAGAAAATATTTAACTTTTGTTATTTGGGTGAAAGTTTGCAGAGCAGACGGCTTTCCATCCAAGAGTTCGTACACATTTGATTTTGTGATTGATTGCAATCTCCACCGCGTGACAGCAGCCTTGGCGTTTTGTCCTGGGTTTACCGTTTCTGTTCATTCTTCTGTGTTAGCGCTGCCTGCCTTCTGGGCCTCATCCCTGGGCAGACGCTGCCCGCTGTCCCATCTCGTCTATTCCAGGGGCCACACATCTTCCCTAATATTTTTGCTCACGGGCCTGCTTGTTGTTTGACTGGAAATTGAGCTCTTGGGGTGTGTTCAGTGCTGGGCTTGACAGGGATCTAAAGGCCATTCTGGGGATCACACCAGAGACTGTCAGACCAGTGAGCCTGGGGTTTGGGAGGGTTTTTGTTTTGGTTTGGTTTTTTTACTCTAACTTTGAGTTTTGCTCCACGTTTCGAGAAAAAGATGTGGAGATGTGGATGACGTGAGGGCGTGAGCTGTGTGGGTTGCTGGGTGAAGAGACAGAAGGCATAGGGAAGAGAAAGTGTGAGGACCCTTAGGAAGGGCCGGGTTTGGAATGTTTGACAGACATTCAAGAAGCTAAATTAGCAGGAGAAGAGTGAGAGAGAGAAGAAGTGAGGTAGTGCAGGGGAAAAGTGTGAGTGTGGGGAGACGTCGTCTCAGGTCCTTGGACACGCTGTGTGGAGGGCCGGTTCCCAGAGAAGGACGTCATACTTGGTAAAGTAGAAGGTCCATGTAAAAGACGAGGATCTTTGAGTGAGACGGACTGACATGGGGGCTCGGGGGCTCCAGCCCAGCAGTGGCTGTGTGGATGGGACAGGGACAGGCAAAGCTTCTTTCTTTTATTCAGGGAGTCTCTGTGAGTTGACACCGACTGGATAACACCTACCGATATATAATAATTCTCCAGAACTACCTGACAACACATTTCTCTCATGTTAAGCCATCAAGTTAGTGGTAATTCCCTGTAATAATCTTTATAAGAAAACAACACAATCATAGACTTAGCAGTTTGTAGGAGACCATGTAGTCAAACCATGTTAATGATTTTGTGTTTGGCTTTATTTCACGTGTGTGTGCTGTGTGGTCACAGAAGTCAGTTCACTGATGTGTTTGTCCTCCAGGGATTCCCCAGTGAGTGGAGGTGACAAGTGGCTAAGGGGCTTGACACAGACGAGAGATCTGATACTTTTTGGGGTATCGCTAAAGCCCCCTTTTTGTTTTTCTTTTGAAATAATCTTGTTGTTTTTTTTTTGTGAAGGTGTACCCAGAAGGTTCTCAGTCAACAAAGTCTATACAGATTGTTCAGTGACATGAATTACATTCTTCACAATGTGTGCCTACTCTCAGTATTTCCATTTTGGTTGTTCTGTTTCCACTCATCTAGCTTCCCTGTTCCCTTACATTCTCATCTCTGATTTAAAGTCATTGTTGACCATTTGGCTTCATAGAGGTGATTTTTAAAAGGAACACAGTACTTATAACTGGCAGGCATTATTTTGTGAGTCAGTTCATGATTTCTCTGTGAGATTATTTGGGGGATTAGTTTTAGCTCAAGAATGAAAGAGTATCACAGAACAATAGTCTGAGGTGGATTCTACTCTCAACCAGTGCTATGTGACATTTTTAGGAAAGAATTGGAGGTTCTGCTCCACATTTCTCTCCTGCTTTCACAGGGTGCATCTGTAGTGGCCCTGGTCAGAGCTGGTGCTAGCGGTGGCCTGGCACCTTCTGCTGTGTGCTGCAGGGGAGACAAGGCTGACTTGGTGGAGACCATTTGTCTTGTAGACTAGTTTTGTCTTTGAGTCTTTGGAATTGTTGCTCTTTTGCTCTGGTTGGGTAGAGTTTCGTCCTAGATGACCACTGAAAAACATTTAAGAGCTCCGGTGCTCCTCACCAAAGTACAACGGAGAACATGACTTTCTGAACCATATTATGCCAGTTGGATCTTCCCAGGCAATAAGGTCCTAAGAAGAAGATGGTAAATGCCTTTGAATTGTGGGGTTGGAGGAGAGTACGGAACATCCACGGACTTCCAAAAGAACAAACAAACAAACAAACCTGTGGTGGAGGGTGTGCAACTGGGATTCTGCTTAGGGGTGGGGTAGTGAAACTGGGCTTCACATCCTTTGGACATGTTTCAAGAGGAGCCGGCCTTGAAAAAAGACACCATGCTGGGAAAAGTCAAGGTTTGGGGAAAGAGAAGACCCCCCACAAGGTGGATTGACACAGTGATTGTAACTTTGACCTTGGACATCCTAGTGATTGTCAGGATAGGACAAAGCTTTAGATCCGTTGTTGACAGGGTCACTGTGAATCAAATTGACTCCATGGAACCCAAAACCAAAACCCAGAGATACTTAGAAAGCAGTTGATTGTACTGTGACTTGGGTCAGGCACAGCTTAGTCTTTAACGATAGATGTCTTTGCTCTTCAGCACAGCAGAGAGGACTCTCACCTCTGTAGGTTTTCCCAATGTAACAGGTCTTTTGATGTCTTTTTTTAAATTTATTGTTACTAAATTTTATTAGTTTTAATGAACATTTACAAAGATTTTGGGTTCTCATTCATTCATTGTTGCACTTACCCTCCTCCCCAGTT
>NW_006399765.1:28678833-28692619 GCF_000299155.1 Elephantulus edwardii | reverse complement strand
ATATATCTGCTTGGATGTCAGTTATAGTCTCTTCGGGGTATATTCCCAGTAGTGGAATTGCTGGGTCAAATGGTATCTCTATTTGCAACTTTTTGAGAAAGCGCCACACCGCTTTTCAGGTCTTTTGATTTCTTGCCTGTTGCTGCCATGGGTATTGATTGCGAATCCAAGTAAAATGAAATTGTCAACAACTTCAACCATTTTCCCCATGAATAAGAATGACTGGAGAAGAACTGATGCCTTTGAAGTGTGGTGCTGGCTGAGAGTTCCGAACGTCGCATGGTCTGCCATCAGAACACACAAACCTGGCTTGGAAGAAATGCTGCCTGGGTGCTTCTTAGAGGCCAGGAGGGTGAAATCTCATCTCACATCAGGCGGGGCCCGTCCTTGGACAAAGACAGCATGCTGGAAGAGGTCGAGGGTCAGAGAACAAAGAGGAAGACCTTTAGCAGACAGGTTGACTGTAGCCATGGGCTCAAGCGTGGTGGAGAGAAGCGGATGGCGCAGGAAAGGGCAAGGCTCCAATCCGTTGTTCACAGGTTTTCTGTGGGCAGCAGTTGACTCACAGCGCACAACAACAACGGGTTCCTCCTCCTTCAGGTCCAGAAACCCAGCTCTGGGAAACCTTTGGTCACACCTCAGCAGTATCTCCAGCTGTGCCCCTGTGTGACCTTCTTTATCTCCTGGCACCTTTCGATTTCTGGGAAGGCAAGCCTTGCAGAAGCTGCTCACTGAATTTACATCCTGATGGACTTCGTATCGATAGTTTGAGGATTTCCTAAATAACCTTTTCTTTCAGCTCACAGCAAAGTAGGCTAGACGCAGACACGTGCCCTTTCAGGTTTTATCATGGAATCAGGTGGGAAAGTAAGAGACACCGTGATGCTACCTGGTGGGGAATAAACAAAAAGATGTTTGAATGACAGCAGAGGAAGGAGGAAGTGAAAGACAAACTGCAGAGCAAGTTTTAGTATTCATGGGTTTCTCCAGTGGTCGACTGCTCTTAGAAAATACAGTACGTGTTATTCAGGCCAGGAAATAAGTTTAGGTCTTTAAAATAGCATTGCCGGTGAACACACACAGGGTGGAAAATATACTCAGAAAAGAAGCATTCTCATAAACATTAAGATAGAGACCATGCGATCACAACTGTCCTCCAAAAAATGACATGTTGGCAGTAAGTATGATGATAAAGTCCTATGGCTGATTTCTCACAAAAACCTGTTGCCATTAGATCAAGTCTGACTCGTAACCACCCTCTAGAACAGGATGGAACTGGTTTGTAAGAGTTCCAAGGTTGTCATTTGAATAACAATGGATGGGTAGATCTATCCCATCACCCACAGAACTGCTAAGTGAGTTTGACATCCTGACCATGGGTGAGCAGTTGAGCTTTTACCATCTCTGCCACCAGGACTCCTTGATTTTTAGAAAACCTTCTAAAATTCATTTATAAAAAACCCCCCAACATTGTACTGTCAGGATAGCCTTGGGGAAAAGGAACCCTTCTACTCTCCTGAGTGTTGGCACCAGCAGTCAAGAAATCAAAAGATGAATTTCACTGGGGAGGTCAAGGACCTCTCCAAAGTACTAAAGAGCAATGATGTCAGTCTAGAGATTAAGGTGTGCCTGGTCCAGACCATGGTCTTTATACTTACTTGCTATGCATTAGAAAGCCGGACAATGACTAAGGATTACAGAAGAATTGATGCCTTTGAGATGTGTTGGTGTTGGAGAAGAGTCTTGAACGTGGACCACCCAAAGAACAAATAGGTCTGTCAACAAATAGGAGAGGGTGAGACCAAGTTTCTCCTTGGAGGCTATTATTTTGAAGCTCCTTCTCACATACTTTGGGCACGTGGCTAGGCAGGAAGAACCAGTCATTGGTGAAGGACACAGCACAGGAGAGAAAGACCCCGGATGAGATGGACTGACACAGTGTCTGGGGCAATGAGACGAGGTGTGTTGGGGATGATGAGACTGGCTCAGGATAGGACAGGGTTCAGAGCACATAGGGTTGCTGTGAGTTGCGGGTGATTCAATAGCACCTAACAACAATAACAACAACAACAACAACTTCTCCTCTCCTGATACCCACAACATGGGCTTACTGCATGGCTTGACTCTCAGGGTGGGATGAGCTGAATAAAACTGTTGGATCTGTGTGCACTTTCTGAGAGGTGGCAACTCTCCCCAGAAGTCAAGTTCATTGCCAAGGAGTCTATTCCGACTCAGAGTAAATCTGTAAAATGGAGTTGACTGTCCCAGAGGGATTCCAAGGCTCTCAATCTTTATGGTTTTACAGACCTGATGTTGGGTTCAGCTGTCGACGCTCCCACTGGCAATTGAGTTCTCTGACACAGCACTACCACAACCCCTCGAGTCCTGACTGTTGCTGAGTTGATTCTGACTCCTAGCTCCCCCGTACAGAACAGTTCAGAATGTTGTCCAGGCCTGTACAAGAAGCAAATACAGAAACTAACACGTATTAGTGCTTACTAGAGGTGGGAGAGTCCCCAGGGGGCGCTCACCTATTAGTCAAAAGATTGGCAGTTCAAGCCTCCCCAGCGGTGTCTGAGAAGATAGGCCTGAAAGCCCTACTCTGCACATGTGGGATTACCATTACGTTAGAACAGATCTGATGGCAACTAACAACAACCAGAGGAGGTGGAGGGAGGAATCAAGCTTACTGCCAATGAGTTGATTTGGACTCAGGGCCACTCTCCATTGGGTTTCTAAGCTGTCTCATCTCATCATTCTCCTGCAATTACAGGTGGTCTCAGCATTATCCTGCGGTTATAACGGTTGGTGAGTTCCAAGTGCAAATATTTCTGTTAGCACCCCAACATTGAGTCCAGTGTACTACCAGGTACACTATCCATCAGATACATGCACTTCCTGTGTATCTGAAAGTTGGACCATGAATAAGGAAAACAGAAGAAAATCCATGCCTTTGACTTGTGGGGCTGGTGAAGAGTGGTGACTCGACCACGGTCTGTCAGAAGAAAACACGAATCCGCTTTGGGAAGGGCAGGCAAAGTTCTCCTGAGAGGCAAGGACGGTGAAGTTTCATCTCACGGACTTTGGGCATGCTGTGGGGAGGGGCCAAGCCTTGGAAGACGACTTCATGATAGGAAACGTTGAGGGTCAACGAAACAGAGGAGGACTCGCAGCAAGATCGAGTGGCAGGTGGATGGCAGCAACGGGCTTGGGCTTGGTGGACACTGAGATTGATGCAGCACGAGGACACGTTCAGACATGTGGTCGCTAAGGTTGCTGGGAGTCATGACCAAACTCCATGACACCGAATAACAAGAATATACAACCTTTATGTATGACTAAGAGGGGAGAAAGGAACCCAGCATGCATGCTGCTCGATGGGTGGGTTTTGACGTGAGTTAAGAAGCCGTTTTCATGGCTCCACAGTCACACACCTCATCGTCTTTAGTGTCTTGAAGGGGGATGTAAACTAAGAATTGTGAGACAGGACATCTTTGAAAAGATAGAACATAGTTAGTGGGAAAACCTTGAATCAATCTATTGCAATAATAGTTCTATCTAGTATTTTGCAATGATAGCAATAACTAGTTTTATGAATGTTATTAATAGATTAAGTATTGTGTTAAGTGCTCTACTAGTCCTAGGAAGTAAATGTGTTCCTTTTTGTAAATGAGGATTCCAAGACTTTGTTGTTAGTTGGCTATCACTCATGGCTTCTGTACATATCACAGGATGAAACAAAGCCAGTTCTATACTACCTCTATGATTGTTAAAACGAAACAAAGCTAGTTCTATACTACCTTTATGATTGTTATAATGTTTTGTCTATTGGTATAACTATTGTCAGACCAATTTCTCTGACATTTATTGACCCTTAACTATATAGCATGTTGTTTTCTAGCTGTTGATCTTTCTATGATGTGTTCATAGCACATGAGCCAATCTCTCTCCATCCTTGGTCTCAAGAAGCTCTTTGGCTGAATGTTTTCAAAGCCTTGTTTGCCCTCCTGGCATTTCACAGCCCATTCAATATTCTTAGCCACCATCACAGTTCAGATGCATCATTTTTTTTCTTCAACTCAGTTTTTCTGTTATCCAACGTTCACATTCATATGTGGTGATTGACCCGTGGTCCATGGCGAGGGTCAGGTGCCCTGTAGTCATCAAAATGATGTCTTTGCTGTGGGCTAGGTAACTTAAAAATTTACCAAGATTAATAAAGTAAGGAAGAGATGTCAGAAGTTGACCTGTAACTTCTCATAAATACTCTCCCTCCCTTAAAAGAAACTGATATCAATTCAGCAAAAAACAAATAAAAAAACCATATACAAATCCAAGTCATATATTATCTTGGCTCCATTCAGTTTTCTAAGTGTTCAGACAAGGGTTTTCCCTGGAGTGAGATAGGTACACTTTGCCTGTGAGTCTAATTCCCAGCTATGTTCTTAGTAACTTCTTACATAAACAACCATGTTCACCAAAATAATGCTGCTTTCTCATTTCCAGTGTTGTTAACAAGAAAAGTTGCTGCTATTTTTAAGAACTTTCTTATAATATTGTCAAGAATTGCCGCCTTCTTTAACATATGATTTTCTCATTATAAACGTCCTTTGATTTCTTGTTCTCACTCAGACTTCTTCTCCTCGGGCCTTGGAAAGACACATTATTGAAGCTGATGGTAGTGACAACTTGGCAAATTGTGTGTTGCTTCCAAAAAAGGACAAAAAGGTTAAAAACAAAATTAGATACATCCAGGTATATAGAGTGGCTTAATAAACTTTGTCGGAGAAGAAGGGTTGTTTTAACTCTCCAAACAGCCACATCTATTTTTATGTTATTTGTCCAAGGAATCTTTGATCTCTGAAGCATTCTGAATTTCATTTAACACTTTTTGATGTACGTGATTACCTAGTCATTTGGATATAACTTTATTTCCCAACTGGCTGCATGAATTAAAAAAAAAAACAAATGGGAATAAGGGGCAAAAAAGATAACACACAAGTAAACAATCCCTTTTTACTGTGGAATATTCATTGCTAGAGTTCTCATCGCAAAAGTGTGAATAAACATAGGCACAACTTGAGAACATTATGGGTTGGCTTCCAAGTAACAACAATAAAGCAATATCATAGCAAAGTGAGTCACATAAAATGTTTGGTTTTTCAGCTAACCTAAAAGTGATCTACACCCTGTAACTGTAGTCTATGAAGTCTGCAATAGCATCATTAAGAAGCTTGGAATGCTTTGAGATTGGAAAAACGTGACAGAAAGTCAGGAATGGGCACATGCTGGTGGAAGATGGGGACGTCAGACTTGCTTGGCACACGATCACCGCAAACGTGCAGTTTGTGCAAAGCACAGTATCTGAAAAGCACAATACCATCAAGTATCCCTGGGTATCATTTTTGTTCAACCACAGTTGGTCTCAGAGTGAAGTAAGGCCCAGCCCCAGAGTCTGGCCCATAGAAAAGAAATGCTGGGCTTATTGGCTCTTTGAGATTCTCTGAAGAGTCATGCCCCTGTGTTTGTTCCACTGAGGGTCATAGGACGGAGATGGTTTAAGACTGGGGCCATGATGGACTAACATTCAAGCACTCATGTAATTTCAGTAGTTAAGTTGACCATTTAACCCAGTTTCTATCGTTGTAATGTGCCGTCGAGTCACCTGTGACTCATAGTGAGTCCCTTCTTACTTTCAGAACTTTGTTAATCTTAATTTTGTTCTCTTTAAACCACACCAATAGAGAATAATGTTTGTCACATGAAGGGCAAGTGCTATTGCTGAGAAAACAAATAGGTGGGCCTTGCAGGTGATGAAGGCAAAGTGCTCTTTAGCCTCAAGGAGCTTTGGGTTGGGCTTTTTTTCTGTTTTTGTTTTTGTTTTCTCCCCAAAATAAATACTACTTAGTCATAGAATTCTTTTTGTACATTATTAATCTGGTTTGTTAATAGTTTTTTTTGTTGTGTGTGCAGATTCGAACCATGTGCCATTCTGATTAGCAATACAACTCCTTACCACTAAGCTGCCAGAAATCCACACAGATCTGTGTTCTCACATAAGCTTGTAATACACACACAGGAAACTCTGATGGCTTAGTGAGTTGTGCCGCCAATCCAAAGGCAGGTGGCTTGAATCCGCCAGTGGGCCTGAAAGAGAGAGACGGGCAGTCTTCCCTCCCATGCACATGACAGTCCGTGAAATCCCGCTGGCATCAGTGCCGGCTTGAGGACAGTGAGTGGGTGCGAGATTTATCATATTATCCCTTCTCCCTCGTGTGAGTTTTGGCAGGTTGTGTCTTTAAGAAATGGATTCGTACTGCAATGCCAGAGGTTAGCGGTTTGAATCCACCAGATGCTCTTCTGGAGAAGGAGAGTCAATCTCCTGTACCAGTCAGATCCGATTTGACGGTACACATGCACACAAAAAAATAATAAAAATGTAATAAACAAAGAAATGTATTCATTAATCTGAGTGATCAAATTTGAGGTAATACATTTGTTTATTGTATTGTTTAATGTTTTTGTAATTTAATTTTGAGCTAGCGTTTCAGTATATTTTGTAGCATATCAGTTACTTATTGATTCATTCATTAATTTCTTTATCCAATTAGTCAATATGAAAAATGATACTTTAATAAATCAAGCTGACACAATGTTGTTGGACTTAGAAGCCATTTAGGAAAGGTATGGAAATTCTTTTTGTCCATAGTCTTCTCTGACTTTATTGCTTTCTATTAAGACAGAAGAATTTCCCTTCATAAAGGCTGTTTTGAAGGAAAGGCCATGGAAAAAAGTGGCTTGTTAATAACCTAGTTGTTTTACAAGTTGTAAAGCTAGCTTAGGTTAGCGACCGCTCTGCATTAATCCAGAATACCAATGAAAAAATGCAAATGAAGGCAGATGCAAGTGCAACGCATTTATTTTCAGACCCATCCAGCTTTTGCTTTTGACGTCTCTGTGACTACTTGACGAACTCTTTCCCCTCCTGGGTAACTATTTTAATTTTGGTATAAAGTGAGTTTTAATTTTGGTATAAAATAACTTGTGAAATTACCCACTTATCAAGAAATAACTTATGCCAGAGAGAATTTGGTTCAGTGGGATCTAATGTAAAGGCATCTTTCTCCTGTCCTGACACAGTGCCAGCTCCCTTTCAGTCGTGCTAGCACGACTCATGGATTTATTCTGGTTCTTGTAGATGCTGGCTCCCGGCAACCCCGGGAGTGTTGGAGCAGAGCTGTGCCCTGTGGGCTTCTCCATGGCTGTGGTCTTCGGGAAGCAGTTGCCAGGGCTTCCTACCAAGGTGTCTCCGTGAGTTCACAAACCTTCAGGCTTTTGCTTAATAACTGGATGTATTGACCACTTACACTACCCAGGGACTGGTGTGGATCTATAAAGACAGCTTAAGAACATGCACAAAAAACCAACTAGGAGATAGCATCTCACCCCAGTAAGAACAGCAAAATTTAACAGAACAGCAAACGTTAAATGCTGGTGAGGTTGTGGAGAAACAGAAACCCTTATTCACTGTTGGTGGGAGTGTAAAATGGTGAAACCACTATGGAAGGCTGTATGGCGCTTTCTCAAAAAGTTGCAAATAGAAATACTGTTTGACCCAGAAATTCCACTGTTGGGAATTTACCCTAAAGAAACCATAACCATCACCCAAGCAGATATATGCACACCCATGTTTATTGCAGCTTTGTTTGCAATAGCAAAGAGCTGGAAACAACTCAAGTGCCCATCAACAAACGAATGGATAGAGAAGCTCCGGTATATATTTACACAATGGAATACTGTGCAGCACTGAAAAACAAGGAACTCATGAAATATTATGCAAAATGGGTGACCCTGGAGGGCATTATGCTGATTGAAATATCTCAGTCACAAAAGGACAAATTTTGCATAGGGCCACTGTTGTAAAACGGGACTAACATCAGGTTGAGGGAAGGCAGAAAAGGAGGAGAAGAATGATGTACACTGCATTGAAACAAATGAGGTAGAGAACTGTTTAAAAGGGACAGATGATTAGGTATAATTGTCATGACAGGAGTGTAGAATGAAGGCTGCACAGTGGAGTGGACTTGGGGGGAGGGATTGCATAACAATCAAAGAGTTTTTCTTTTACTTTTCAAGGAGTAGAGTGAATAGGGGAGAACAGGTGGGCAGGGAGAAAAGTGCAACAATGAATGACTGGAAACCCTAAGTCTCTGTAAACTTACATTAAATTAATAAAAAAAGTATTAAGAAAACTAATAAAGACACTAAAAAAGCTTTCATAAAAAATAGGAATAAAATAAATGCACAAGAAGTTTATAAATAATATCAACAGGAAAGTATAGTATACTATGAGTATATACCAAAAACTAAAGAATGCCACTGCTGTTGAGTTGACTTGGACTCATGGACACTGACAGGACAGAGAAGAACTGGCCATAGGGTTTCCGATGCTGTGAATCTTCGTGGAAGCAGCACATCACATCTTATTCCTTTGGTCCAGCTGGTGAATTCCAACCACTGACCTATTAGCTATCAGGCCATTGTACCACCAGACTTCCACTGAGTATGTATCAGACGTTGTGATAGGCCCTTTTTGTGTTCCCTTATTTAATCTTCACAACAAATTGAAGTAGTTTATATATTATCTATTTCTTTAAAAAATGGTTTTGTTGAAAATATACATAGCAGAACATACAGCTCTAAACTGTTCCTCCTCCATGACTGTAAGTTCACAGTCCCTAAGCCTCCCATATAGTCTTCCACTTGGTTAATGTCAACTTGATCCAATGTAAATTCTTTAAATGAACACAACGAATAGGGCAGAATTCCTTACGAATTGACCTAATCAATTTTTTAAAATATTTCAAGGGCTATTTTGTTTAAAAGAAGATTTCAAGAGATATTTTTGTTTATAAAGTTTAAAGATCTTTGAAGACAGTAGTTTTGGGGTGTTTGTCTAGACTTAACAGACTTAGAAAGACTGTATTCCATGAGAATTTTCATTTCTTTTCTGCATTTACCCCCTTTTGATCAGAATTAGTCTATAGAATATTTGATCAAAATATCCTACAGTGGTAGCTGGGCATCTTCCAGCTTTGATCTCAAGGGGACATTCGTTCATTGAGGCAGTTAATTGGCCTCACATTCTGTTTTCCTCTTGGTAGTCCTGATTGCCTTTCTCTGTCTGCTGCTCAGGAAAATAAAGACAAATCGTTTTACCTTGGATGACTGTACAATGTATTTTGCAAATATAAAAATTAGGACCGTGCAAGGCAATAAAATTATGCACACAGACATGTCTGACAAATGGTTGAATAAAGGTGGCCATTAGGCTTTATGATTGTGGTCCACTGTAAAAATTTCTCCAACCGGCCTTCTCTCTATATCCACACCCTTTGCATTGTGACTTTGAAGCTCCTCTCATCACAGTGAAAACTCTGCTCTCCCCATCTGACTCTGAGCTTCCTATGCAACCTGTTTTGGCTAGTGGGATGCAATAGAGGAGACCATGCCAGGGACCGCTTTCATTGCAGGATGCATTGCACACTCTTTGAACGCAGTTTCTTGATCATTTACTTCTGCCATGAAAATAAGGCCAGGCCACTCCACTAGGAGAAAAGTGTCCCCACGAAGGAGAGTACAGTGGTTTCTTGTCAAGCGCCCTGTAGACCTACTTGTGTTTAATGAGTCTAGTCATTCAAAACCATCCATTCCATATCCAGTTATCTCTGTAGTATAAATGAATACAGCAGAGAAATTTTTTTTCCAGCTGATCCTTAGATATAGTTGTTAGGTGCTGTCTGGTTGACTACAACTAACTCACTGTCACGCTGTGAACAACAGAGCTGACTTTGCCCTATCCTGCACCATCCTGTCCGTCTCTGATGTGCTTGTGCCCGTTGTTACAATCTCTGTGCCTGAGGGTCTTCTCTCTCTTTGACCCACCACCTTTCCTAGAAAGATGTCTTTTTCCTTCCTTCTTTCTCTCTCTCTCTTTCTTTCTCTCTCTCTCTCTTTTTAGCAATGCAAGTGTTGTTTGGGTTTTTTTTTTTTGCAAGGTTTTTTTAAAAATTTTTTTAAATTATTATTATTATTTTGTGTGTGTGTGTGTGTGTGTGTGTGTGTGTGTGTGTGTGTACCGTCACATCAGATCTGACCGGTATGAGGAGATGGTCTCTCCTTCTCCAGCAGAGCGTCTGGTGGATTCCAACTGCGCACCTCTGGGATTGCAGTGCAGCTTCTTGCCACTAGGCCACCAGAGCTCACCTGAAAGATGTCTTTTTCTAAGTACTGGACCCTTCGGACAACTTGTCCAAAGTATGTGAGACAAAGGATCACCATCCTTGCTTCTAAGGAGCACCCTGGGTGTACTTCTTCCTCCAAGAAAGACCTGTTTTTCTTTTGGTAGCCCATGGGCTATTAAATCACTCCTAGCCAACTTCCCAGCTCAAAGACATCAATTCTCTGTCATCTTTATTCCTTGTCCAATTTTCAGGTGCGTAGTAAATAAGTGGCCAAAACAGTTTGGATCGAGTGCACCTTAGTCTTTAAACTGACATCATTACTCTTCAGCACTTTGGAGAGGTGCCTTGATGGATGAACAATAATAAATACTTGGAAACCCAAAATATCTGTAAACGCTCATTAAAATTAATACAATTAAATTTAAAAAATAATAAATACTTATTAAGTCCTTAGATGAGGACAATATGAGAAAAAAAATACAGTTATTAACTTATATCCAGAAGAATACCAGGCAGCTGACCATATGAGACACCTGCCAAGTTTAAATAAGTCATAAACTTTTTCCACTTCAGTATAAACTCTACTTCTTGTACATTTATTTTTTGGACAAATGAACCCTCTGCACTTTTGGTGTTGTTTACTTTGTTCTGAAAGAAGCATGCTTGATAAGAAAGCCACAAAAGTTAGTACCAAAAGTAATAAAAAGTCAAAGATAATTATAAATTGACATTAAATCTCTCTGATCCATATTTTATTAGTTACTGGGTTGTGATTATAGGGAGTGTCTTTCATATTTTGAGGTTTTGGATATTTCACTTTGAGTTTGAAAAGCTTCCCAATCTTGGCAAAATAGAAATGGTCACCCTGATGAATTGCCTCGACAGTCAGCTGTGAATTCTGGATATTTTATGTGCTTTAATGAAGCAGCAGGCTGTGCTGTGATAGAATTTCGCAGCATATTTGGTCTTCCAACTAAAAATTACTGTTTTCTAAAATGCTTTAGGGAAAATTGTCATGGGGACGCAGTGATTTCAAGTACTGTCTAGAACTTTCTATCTAGCTCTGCTCACTTGTAGGGGGCATCTAGTTAATTTTCGAGTTATGACGGCCCCACGTGATGCAGCATAGAACACTCCCACGGGATATTCTTGGTGGTTGTTTTTACTTGCAGATTACAAGCTCTTTCTCCTGAGATGTTGCTGGGTGGGTTAGAAATGCCAATCTTTGGGTTAGCAGCCACATACTTAAGTGTTGTGCCACCAGCCTCCTTGCTTCCCAGTTGGAGTAAAATACACAAAATGCTTCACCTCTGTGAGATGGATTGATTCAGTGACTGGTGTAATCGGGGTGGGTGTGTTGGAGTCAGTGAGACTGGCGCAGGACAGAGCAGGGTTTAGTGCTGTTGTACATAGGGTCACCATGAGTCGCAGGTGACTCAACGACCATAACAACAACAGCAACAACTCCAATAATTGTGTAGATGGTTCAGGACTGGGCAGCGTTTGATTCTCTTGTGCATGGTATCGTTGTGAACTGCTCAGTCAGAACTGAGTCTTAGCTGACGCTCCAGTGGGTTTTCAGAGGCCACAACTCACATGGGAGAAGATTACCCATCTTTCTCCTGTGGAACATCTGGTAGATTTGAACTGATTACCTTTGTGTAGACAGCACAAGTCCACTGCAAACTACCAGACCCTTATCGGAAGGTACTTGTTAACAACTAACAACAAAAACACAATGGCAATCGTGACAAGAGATACAAAGAAATCTTAACAAGAATGCTTAGTGAATGAGGTGGGGACATTCTGGGACGTTGGTGGGCTTCCATGAGGAAATTATATTCAGCTTTGTGGGAAACACAGGCAGTGTCCAGGTAAAGGGGCAGAGGGGCTGGAACCACTTCAGTCAAAGACGGGCCGTATGCACACAAGCCCCAGATGGGTGGTCATGATTGACGGTGAAGGGCTTCAATCAGCTGCTGGGAGTGGAGCGTGGAGAGGTGAGAATGAAGGTAGGTAGACAGTGCTGAGGCTGAAGGGGAAGCCAGGTGGACTTCAGAGACCAGGTGAAGACTTGTGGGTTTGTCTTAGATGTAATGAGAAGCTAATGGGACATTTTCATCAGAGGCATGACAAGACCAAGTCTGCTCTCCAGACCACAGCAAGACCACAGCTTGATATGAGTGGCAAACAGGGAAAGCAAAGGGTGTCACTCCGGATTCGGGGAGGTAGGCGGGAAAGCTGTTCAGAACTCTGGTCAGAGAAGACGGGAGCTTGCACTGCGGAGATGGTGGTGGAGGCAGGGTGGACACGGAGACTGTGGACATCTGACAAGATACGCTGGGGGCCAGTGGAGAAGAAATACCCTCTCCCCCTTCTCTCTGTGGTAATTCTGTATTTCTGCCAGCTTTCCTCTCTATTCTAGAAATGCCTATTGTGTTGCAGACTTATTATCTGAAGCTTTATGTATTCCTAAGAAAGTTAACATTTCAGAACTTTCTGACCAGAGGGGGTGGGGAAAAGAAAAGGGGACTTTCAAGCACTTGAGAGAAAGGGGATGTTCAAGGTGGTACCGTGAGCATTGAGAACCCAGGGAAGTGAATAGGGAGGCGAAGCTCAAAGACCAGAGGCGCTTTATAGCCCTTTCCACGTCCGTTTCATCTATCAAACAGAACTTCTTCACCCCAAGACCAAAGCAAAATGAATGGCAGATCCTCTTTATGGAGACATTTCCAACCAGGTTCCTTTGGAAAAAGTCACTTAGCTTCACGCTGGGGTCAAGGGACACAGCACAGGTTGCCATCTTCCAGGTGTGTGTGTGTGTGTGTGTTTATTACACACTCACGTTTGTGCAGCTAGATGTGAGAGTGCAGGACTGGAGCACAAACCCTGTTGGCTTTTTTTGTTCTTTTCGACACGAAGGTGTTTCCATAACAACCTGAACTTCGGTTTTCTGTAACTATTTTGTTGGGGCTCTGGCAAACTATATAAAATCATTAACGGCACATGAATTTCACTTCTGAGGAGCTGGCTTGCTGTAAAAGAAACCCAAGGGAGACTGGATTCGTGGTCTCTGGAGTGACATCATTGGGTCTCACACACATCTGTGATAGGAATGACATTCTGCCTTACACTGCTGGTCCTAGACAATAGATGAATTGGAGTTGCAGGCAGCAGAGATTGCTTTTTCGGTTAGTGATGTGGAGGACAGAGGTTTTCCTTGGGATGTAGTGGCGGGGGAAGGCCAGGGCCATGTGATTTATACCTGAGACCAGGAGGAGGACATGGTGCCCTCGTCCAGAATAAGGTAGAAGAAGTGGCTGCGAGAAGAGTGTCAGTGGAAAGTTATGTGCTTCGTATGTGAGAACAGTAGATGTCCACCCTCTTTCAACAAGCTCAGCGAGGTCAAAGGAGCCCTCCTCCCCCGTCTTTGCAATGGAAATATCTCCCACTTGGCTTAGCATTTACATCAGCAAGGACTTTAAAGTATAGATCCCTAGACTATGTTCTTGGACTTTTTTTTTCTTTTTTCTTTTTTTTTA
>NW_006399765.1:28677037-28678573 GCF_000299155.1 Elephantulus edwardii | reverse complement strand
CTACGATAAAAATAATGCCCTAAAATATAATACTTTTAGACTATTTTCTCCCCCATAGACTTCAATGCCGTAAACATTTTGATTCAGTGGGTCTGGCTTGTTCTCTTATTCTAGAATGTTTTAAATGATTCCTTGATGACCTTGATGTAGAACTCGCAGTGAGTGCTATTATAATAGCATCATAAGCTGTAGACTCTGAAGAGAAAGATTAAATGGTGCTAGGTATAATTTTATTTTATTATTATTTTTATTTATCTTAGTTTATTTTTGCATTAATCCGTGGCCCTCAGCCCTGTTTTTCATTGTTTTTGGTCAAACATTCTCCTCAGTCATATAGCCCTGGTCTGTCTGCGTGCTGTACAGTGGTAACTTGTGGTTGCTGTGAAGCTAAACACTGTGACACTGATAAGTGAAATGTGTTAATTGTGACCCATGGTGGACAGTGTTTGGTGGAGCTCCCCGATTAAAACAAGCTTGGAAGCAGGAGTGGCATCCACATCTGTAAATAGCTTGCCTCTGGAAACCCTGTGAACCTGGAGAAATGAAAGTCACACAGGTGTTGAGGGCTTTCATTCGTAGGGTCACTATGAGTTGTCTACAACTTGATGGTACTTAACAACAACAACAACAACAACAACAACAGTTTATTTACATAATTCTAATGCATTGTTTTTCAGACCAGATTCTTCCAATTTCCCTCAACCCCCCATCAAATTATACAACCCAATGTTTAATACCCGCCCCAGCCCCGCACATCCTCATCCCTCTGCTTCCACCCTCCTCCCCACCCTTACCTTGAATCTTCATCAGAGCACAATTTTAAATTCCACTCTAACTCTCATGAAACCATAGGGAGTTGTGTGTTGTTTGTTGCTATTGAGGTGGTTATCTGTCAACAGTGAGCCCTGTACAACAGAAGGGAACACAGCCCATGCCTGTGCCATCCTGCTGTGCTTGCCTGAGTCCACTGCGGTCCCCAGAACAATGCATCTAATTGAGGGCCATTTTTTAAAAAAAATAAAAAAAATATTTTATTGTGGTTTGGGTGAAAGTTACAGAGCAAATTGGTTTTCCATTCAACTGTTTATATGGATTTAACATATCACCACATTTTAACAGCACCCCTCTCACTTCCTCTCTCTGATTCCCATTTCCATTTCTCATTCTAACCTATCTCTTCCTGCTTTTCTTTAAAAAAATTTATTTTTTATTTAAGGAGGAGTTTACAAAGAAACTGAATTTTCATTCACTCATTCATACACATTTTTATTTCTTCACATCATCCCCCTCCTTCCAAGTCAGTGCATGATGCACACTGTATTCCAGATGGAGGGAGCACTGATGGCCTAGAGGTGAAAAGCCACACTGCAATCCTGAAGGCACGTGGTTTGAATCCACCAGCTGCTCTGCAGAGGAATGGACAATCTCTTCCCATGTGATCACCTGCCTCTGAAAACCCTCTGTGGGGGACGGGGTCAGCTATGGATTGGTTCCAACGCAACGGTACACACCACCACCACCACCACCACCACCACC
>NW_006399765.1:28673202-28673735 GCF_000299155.1 Elephantulus edwardii | reverse complement strand
GTCAAGCTTGGGAAAATAGAAGGTCAGCGAGAAAGAGGAAGATCCTCAAGGAAATGGACTGACTGCGACAATGGGCTCGGACACAGCTTGATTGTGAAGTGACAGGACTAGGTGATGTTCTGTCCAGCTGCATGTGGGGTTGCCGAGAGGTTGCCAACTGGCTTTCCCTGAGAGGTATGTGCTCTAAAGTAGTTGATAGATAGCAAGTGAAACGGGAAGGTTTCACCTCTGGAATCTGACTGTATGGCTTCTGTTGAAAAGTATCTAACGTGACCAAGTTCATGTATCACAGGTTTAACAGAGGCTGCTTGCTGGAGATGAAGCTTAAACAGTTCACCTTCTCACGGTTCTCCCGTGCTGACTTCACCCGCTTGTGGTCTCTGGCCTCGGGGTCCATGTGAGGCTTGTTCAGAAGCAACAGAAGCCTTGGCTATTTGAATTTTCAAAAAGGAATTGATCCCACTGTATCCATTTGTCTGCAAACTATCTTAATGCACAAGGACTGGAGGAACGATAAGGTCACCACCACCACC
>NW_006399765.1:28670983-28672027 GCF_000299155.1 Elephantulus edwardii | reverse complement strand
TCCTTGGAGGAAAGGATTCTGAAGCTTCATCTGACATACTTTGGACATGCTGCAAGAAGAGACCAGTCTTTGGAGAGGCACATCATACTTGGGAGAATGGAGGGACAGCGCAGGAGAGGAAGACCCTCGATGAGATGGATTGATTCAGTGACTGGGGTAATGGGGGTAGGTGTGTCAGAGACAATAAGATTGGCACGGGACAGAGCAGGGTTTAGGGCTTTTGTACATAGGGTTGCTATGTGTCACAGGCCACTCGATAGCACATAACAACAACAACAACATAGCAATCCTAGGTACAACAGCTCTGAACCTAGCCCTGTTCCGAGCCAGTCTCACTGGCTGCAGCACACCTGCTCCACTGCTCCAGTTACTGTATCAATCCATCTCATCTGAGGTCTTCCTCTCCTGAACATTTATATGCTTTTCTTGTTACATGCTGTCAAGTAAGAGCTAACTCCCAGCTCACCTGCCATCGTGTTTTCAGAGGTAAGAAAAAGCATATGAATAGATTTCCCATTTTTCTCCCACAGAGCAGCTGGTGATTTGAACCACATGCCTTTGGGTTGGCAGCAAAAGCTCCGTACCACTATGCCACCAGAGCACTAAAAAATACATATGTTTACATATTATTGGAAGCAGGAGTGGCGTCCACTTCCTAAATGAAACTCTACGAACTTCAATAAATTTTGATAGTTGGGACTTCAGGCCTTTTTTTCATGGGGTCGCTATGAGTCATGCTTGACTCGAAGGCAATCAACAACATACACACACACCCACACTCTCACATATATATGTATATATACACATACCATTTTATATATATACCAATTTATATATATACACACACCATTATATATATGCCATTATATATACACACCATTATATATATATATACCACTATATATACCATTTTATATGTAAAACATTACATATATAACTTTATATATAACATATATAAAACATATACTTTATATATAACATTATATATATAACTTTATATATAACATTATACACCATTATATATATGCCATTATATATACACAC
>NW_006399765.1:28645127-28670727 GCF_000299155.1 Elephantulus edwardii | reverse complement strand
ATTATATATTTTGTTGTTGTATAGCATCGAGTTGGAACAGACCCATAGCTGATCCTCCAGTTAGTTTTCAGAGGCAGTAAATCCCATGGGAGGAGATTGCCTATGTTTCTCCCACAACGCAGCTGGTAGATTTGATTCAGGTGCCTTTGGGATTGCAGTGCAGCTTCTTGCCACTAGGCCACCAGTGCTCCCAAAGTGTATGAGTGTGTGTGTGTGTGTGTGTGTGGTAAGGAGCTTCACTGCTAACCTAAAGGTGCACAGTTCAAATTCACCTGCTGCTCTATGGGAGAAAGATGGACGTTCTCCTTCTCAACCTCTGAAAACCCACTGGAAGGTCAGCTATGAGTCTGCTCTAACTCAGCATGTAACAAGAAGAATAAATAAATACCTGTTTAAATTGTAAACATATATGTGTGAACATGTAAGTGTATATGGTGTATATGTGTTTAATTATGTATGTAAATAGATGCGTAAATGTATTCCTGTAAATGTGCGTATGTAAATATATGTGTTACACATACATATATACATGCATCTATCTATCTATCTATCTATCTATCTATCTATCTATCTATCTATCTATCTATATCTATCTATCTATCTATCTCCACTTTAACAAAAGGAAAAAGAAAATGGAATACCAGCACTTGTCCACAACAGCTGCAGAGACATTTGAGGGCATTTGTGGCCTAATTCACACTAGGCACTAATTAAATATTGGTTGGCTGGAGTGTGGGACTAGAGACTTGAGGGAAGAAATAATAGGAAAAGAGAAAAGAAGAAAGCAGAGCAAATGGAAAGGCAAAGCGGGGAGAAAATGAGAGACGGCCACAAAGGGACAGATTTGAAGTGACTCATGCCTTCAAAAGGTTCTGCTCTGAAGCACAGCTCATCCGTCTCCTCATTCATGTTACGTTTCTTCTCTCTTTTGCTTTACAAAGACTCTACAAAGCCCAGGCAGAGCCCTATAGTTTTTTTTTCTCCTTCAGAAAATACTGGGTTCAGCCCAGAAGTGGTTCAACTCAGCCAATTGCCAAAACACCAGCTGCCTAAGCCCAGAGCTGGCCAGTCCAAGAGGTAGTTATTTTGCCAACAGACAGATGGCCAAGGAAGTCAAGTTAGTTGGTGTATTGTCTGTCTTTTGGGAGGCTCTCCGCCAGCTGAGATAGCTAGAAGCAAACCGATCCAGAAGCCACAGCTTCGGTTTACTCCTGGACCTCCTAGACACCAGTTAGCAGGCAGAGGCCGGAACAGGGCAGCTTCCACTGTACCGACCCACAGCCTGGCCAAGAAGAAGTGTTCTCCCACCCTCAATGGTAAATAGGAAAGTGCCTGAGTGGGTAGTTTGGGCCAAATTAAGATACTTCTTACCCATCATGAGGATCTGAGAACAAGGAACAGCTGTGAAAATGGTGTCCAGGGCTAATTCCAGCATTTCCCCTAGAAACACATTAAATTTCTAAGTACAGAAAAGGATGGTTTATTATACATCATAAAGAATTAGTGAGAGTTAGGGAAAGCATAAGTTGATTTTTGAAACCATCTAGCATTACAATTAGAAACAGACTCAGGAAAGTTAGCCAAAGTCAGAAGCTCTGCCCCATCTCTTATGTAATGACTTCACCCAGCATTGGCTGTGCAATGGTCCAGGAAAGGTTTGGGGCGTGAATCTTGGCGCTCTGCTGCCAGGTCCATCCTGGCCTCACGGAGTTTCCAGGCAGTACAGAAGATTGCTGCGGTGGCTGCCACTGGATTGATTCTGACCCCTCACGGCCGCACAGGACAGAACAGAATCGCCTCATGGCTTTCCAAGCCCGACGTCTCTACACAAGCAGGCAGCCTCATCTTTCTCCTGAGGAACAGTTGATGAGTTCTCACTGCCAAACTTTCTGTTAGCAGCTGAGAGCCTAACAACTGTGCCTCCAGGCCTTCTTAGTGGGGAGAACACTCACAGAGCAAGACAAATGAATATAGAGTTGCAACTCTGGTGAGGGCAATGAACAGGTCATAGGAGAATCTGACCACTTAGCGTCAATTATAGATATAACCTAGCAGATGCACCTTCTAGATCATGTACATACACCTTGGAGATATTTTCACTTTGGTTCCAAACCATTAGAATGAAACTAACATAAAGGTAACACAGGGGAGCTCTGGTGGCCTAATGGCTAGAAGCGGTACTGCAATCTAGAAGGCACGTGGTTCAAGGCTCCCTGGGAGAAGGATGGGCAGTTTTCTCCCATGCGATTAACTGCTTCTGAAAACCTGCTGAATGGTCAGCTATGGGTCTAATCTGACTCTGTCATACATAACAACAACATAAAAACAAATGGGTCACATGCATTTTTCATGTATTTTTCACTTCCCAGTGCATATGAAAATTATGTTTACTTTGCATTTTCTCCCACTATGCATTGAGTACAAGCCAACTCACAGTTTCTGAGATCGTAAATCATACGGAGGTGATTACCTATCTCAGTCTCCAGGAGCTGCTGGTGGATTTGAACTAGAGGAGAGATATTTAGATTCTCTGGTTCAGCAGCAAAACTCCCTATGGACTACAGTACCATGTGCAGCTAACAGCACTGTGAGAATTTTGAAAAATATGAGAATTAGCAAAAGGTGACGCAGAGGGTGAACGGTGCCAGCAGAATTGTCTGACACAGAGCTGCCACGTACCTTTAAGTTAAAAAAAATTAAGAAATGCAATAAATCAAAGTGCAAAAAAAGATTTGTCTGTATAAATATTTATCTAAATACAAAATGTACAGATTATTCCTCTCAGCTTTATGGTCGGTAGGTTTTATTAATGCAGTGCCTGGGTTTCACAGATAAGTTAATGCTTCAAGTGGAAAGGTTGTGAGTTTGAGTCTACCCAAAAGCACCTCAGAGAAAAGTCCTGGTGATCTGTTTCCAAAACAATCAGTCTATTACCATTTCTGGAGGCTCAGGTCTACTCTGACCCGTTTGGTGTCATTCTGAGTTAGCATGAACTCCACAACAGTTTGGCTTGGGTGCTTCTTGTTGTTGGTAGGTGCCATCGAGTCGAATATGACTCACAGCGACCCTGTGAACAACAGACCTGAACCCTGTCCTATTCTGTGAATCTTCATGATCTTTGACACACTTGAGTCCGCTTCAGTCACTGTGTCAATCCAGCTCATTGGATGTCTTCCTCTCCTTTACTGACCCTTCGTCTTTCCAAGCGTGATGTCCCTCTCCCAGGAGCAACCTCTCCTAGCAACATGTCCAAAGCCTGAGAGATGAAGCTCCGCCCTCTTTACCTCCAAGAATCAGTCTGGTTGCGCTTTTTTCAAGACATAGCTGTTTGTGTTTTGCCCACGAAATGCCCCTCAAAGAAATCTAAAAACACGTCTGAAATTTCAAGAGCATTTATTATATTATTTCCACACGTGGAGACCTTTTTCTCTCCTCAGGAAGGTGGTGAAGGAAAAAAGCCCCGAGTTTCCCCTCCCACTTGCTTTTATAGCTCTTTTGAGTGCCCCTGTTAGGGCAGGGGGATTGTGATCATGGTTGGTGGGCTGGGGAATAAGTCATTTGGGTTGACTTTTGATGGCCTGGCTACTTTGCCCATCTTTACTCCTTCTGTGTTAACGTAGACACTAGTTAATCCTTTACCTTGCAAGGATAGGCAAGGTCTTACCCGGGGCATTCGTGTTTGCCTTAAGCTAAGAATTTTTATGGCCTGCTTCTGCTTCTGGTATTAATGGGGGTTTATAAAAAAATTGGGTTTCTGCTGTCCCTTCATTTGTCCTTTTACCAGTTCATAGGATACTCAGTTCTCTTCATCAGCATAACAACTCAAAGACATCAGTTCTTCTTCTGCCATCCTTATTCATTGTCCAGCTCTCTGATGTATATATAGCAGGTGAATGGGAAGATCAAGGCCTGAATCAGGTGCACCTTAGTCTTCAACCTGACTTCATTGCTCATCAGTGTTTTGGAGAGGGCCCTGGCAGCAGAGTTGCCCAATGCAATATGTCTCTCTTGTATTGGAGGACCAGCTCCTCATGATTGCTCTTTCTGGATGCAAGCATCGCCAGGTCTGGAACGACTGCTGTCTTTTTTTCTCACCTCCACCTGTCATTCTGATTGCTCTGTTGCTGTGATGGTCATTTCTGACTTGGGAGGTGTTCTGCTGGAACAGTGGTTAAAGCACTTGGCTGCTAACCAAAAGGTCACTAGTCTGAATCTACCAGCTTGTCTGTGGGAGAAAGATGTGGCCATCTGCTTCTGCAAAGATTTGCAACCTTGAGAATTCTATGCGGTAGTAGGTGCTCTATTTTACAGGATGGTTATAAATCAGAATGGAGTTTGGTTTGGTTTTTGATTGTCTAATATTTTATGTGAGAGGCTATGGGTACACAATAGGTTCTATTTGCTTCTGGGGAGCTCTGAGGGCACAGACTGGGGGGAACTGTGGTTCTAACCCAAAGCTGAGCATCTCTGGTGGTTCTAATCCACCAATGACTCCCTGGGAGACAGGTAAGCAGTCTCCTCCTGTGCAATTTACAGTCTTGAAAATCCAGTGGAGGGTCAGCTGTGCATCCGTTCTGACTCGATGGCAATAATTTGGAAGTTTGGTGTGTTGTTTTTATTCTTGACCTTCTATACAATTTCCACTTTGGAGAAGCCATCATTTTCTGTTAAATGCTTCTTTCAGATACTTGGAGTGGGCCATCTCACTGATCAAGAGAGTGGAGAAGAAAGAAATAAAAAGGAAATGGGACCTTTTGTCCATCGCTTGCAGGGAGCTCACACACCTGTCTGGTGTCTTATCTTCATTCAGGACCTTCAGCCATGCAGAACATTGGGAGATGACCTCACGGCAGCCATCAGCCGTGGTGCCATAGAACTTGGGCACTCATCCAGAACCAGAACCTGGCTTTGATTGTTGTCTCTGCCCCGGCTCCCAACCTCCAGCCTCTCTTGTTTGTGTCATGTTCTCACACACAAGACGCTCAGTTGTGGCCATTGCGTGCCAACAGTTTCTGTCTGACCGGCCCCTGAGTCATGGTTTCCTCCCTACTGGTGTCTTTTTAGTTTTAACAATGTTTGTAATTTGTGTGAGAGTTTTCAGAACAAATCAGTCTTTCATTCAATAATTGATATGCACTTTGTCTTGTATCATGGGTTGTAATCATTTCAGTAGCCTAGCTTTTCCCCTGCTTCCTCCCGATCCCTGATCCCCGTAGCCACTGACCCTTGTTTCCTGCCTCTCCCTGCCTCCCGAGCTTTGCCTTGGAACAAAGACTCCCCTTTTGATCTGCTGTTATTGTTCACTTTCCAGCATTGTTTGTTGCTTGGCTGCAAGGCAACCCCTGAGGGTGGGTTCAATTGTATACTTAAAGGATGTCTAAGGGTTACAGTCTTGGGGGTTTCCCCAGGGGGTGCCATGAATTATCTTAAAGGAACACCTCCATGTTACGTGCTCAGTTGACATTTACCTGTTTAATCCTCCCTAGTTTTAGATTGAGTATTATTTCTACAGTTGTGAATGTTTTGGCTGATGGAAGGTATGTAACTTGAGAGGCAGAGAGGCTCCTGGGAAGCAGGGCTAACTCCACAGGCCTAGTTTAACCACAAGTTCTCCAGCCTGACTGCAGACGGGCCCTGGTGGACACCTTGGGGGCCACATGTACACAGTCCGAGGGTTACAGCGTCTGGATGCTACTTGACGACTCTGGGTCCTATTCCATAGCCAGACCATCCTATCAGAGCAAGGTCAGAGAGTAGGGACTTGTCGAAAGCCTCCAGTGGGGCTTAGACCCAGGACTGTATCTCCAGACTCTTCTCATCTATGTGACAAAACTCAGCATGTTCAGCTACCAGTAAGTGCCCACCACCCAGATAGCACTTCTCTAGACGCTAAAAAGGAAAGAAGCGTTGCCACAGGATTAACCTTGGCTCCTGGTGACCACAGAGAGATAGCAAAGTATTTGCCAATTCAACATTTCTTTTCCCTTTTTTGGGTATGTACAGTTTAGCTCTAGCAGTAAGATGTGCCGAAAACCCAAACTTCAAGTTTCTTTAGTGGTTTGAAGCCACCAGCAGCTCCTTGGGGGAAGGGTGAACAGTCTCCCCTCATAACAGACAACCTTGCCAATCGGAGGGAGGGCGGCGAAGAGTCAGGACTGACCTGACCACAGTGCGTCCGAGCTTTCAGTCTGAAGTGAGTCAACTCTGCTGTGCAACCATCCTTGATATCCACCAATAAATTTTCTATCACCATAAACAGAAACTTAATGTTTCCTAAACCATGCTTTCTTAGCCTGTCTCTTGCACCACGTAGCCACTAATGAACTTTTCTGTCTATTTCTTTTCTTATTCTAGCTATTTCTTATCATGAGATTATCCAGATCTGTTGGAAGCAAGAGTGGCATCCACCCACTTCCGAAATAGTTTGCCTCTGGAAACTCTAGGAATGTGGAGAAATGATGAAAGTTATACAAGTGTTCAGGTCTTTCATTCCTTTGAGTTGTCTGTGACTCGATGGCACCTAAGAACAACAACAACAGCTATATCTCTTGTTTAGTGACTGCCTTATGTAGCATTATGTTTTCAATCTGTGGATTGTTGGAAGTAGAAATCTACATGCTTTTAGGTGGACGTGAACCCTCAACCTTTTAGGTAACAGCTGAGCACATTAACCATCCCCTTGACGCAATGGTTTTCTAGGTGTTTACATGTTGTGTAACAAGATGAATTAAAGCTGAAACGTCATCAGAAGATTTGATGCTACTCGTGAGTTTTACCCAAGTCATGATATTTTCAGTTGCTCCGTCTACATATGAAAGCTGCTCAATAAATGAGGAAAGTCAAAGATCTTTTGATGCTTTTGAATTTCAGTGATGTGGAAGACGAGTAAATGTACTGTGGACTGCCAAAAAATCAAATACATTTTGGAGGAAGTGCAACCAGAGTGCTCGTAGAAGGGAGGACGGTGAGACTTCATCTTCCATTCTTTAAGCATGTTCTCAGGAGAAAGACATTACGCTTAGCAAGAAAGTGGAAACTTGAAAGACAGGAAGACCCTCAATGAGAGGTAGAATTTGTTTTAAATGTGAGTTACAGTGTAATATGTGATTATTTTGACAATTCAAAAGGGAAAGAAACACCTACATTTTAGTCATTTCCCTACTTTTAATCTTCATAACATGCTATAGACTGAATATTCTTTTTATAATTGCTATTTAAATAAGTGAAATGAATACTAGTTTTTCTTTTCTACCCTATTCCTCTAAAGTTGGCAATTTGTTTTCCAACTTCCCATATTTTTTCTCCTTCCTGGTTAAGCATATACAAATATACACTTGCAGAGTATGAACATCAAATTGTTGTTGTTGTTATGTGCTGTCAAGCCACCTGCAACTCAGAGTGACCCTATGTACAACAGTCCTAAACTCTGCCCTGTCCTGTGCCAATCTCACTGTCTGTGACACATCTACCCCCATTACCCCAGTCATTGAATCAATCCATCTCATAGAGGGTCTTTTTCTCCTGCACTGTCCTTCCACCCTCCCAAGCATGATGTCCCTCTCCAAGGACTGGTCCCTCCTTGCAACATTCCCAAACTATGTCAGATGAAGCCTCTGAATCCTTGCCTCCAAAGAGCAGCCTGGCTTCCCCCTCTCCAGGACAAACCTGTTCATTTTCTTAGCAGTCTATGGCATTTTCAGTACTCTTCTCCAACACCACAGCTCAAAGGCATCAACTCTCCTTCTATCATCCCTACTCATTGTCCAGTTCTCTGATGCATAGCAAGTGATTGCAAAGGCCATGACATGTATCCAGTGCACATTAGCCTACAGACTGACATCATTGCTCTTCAGCACTTTAGAGAGGTGTCTAACCACAGACTTTCCCACCACAATAATCTTTTCATTTCCTGGCTGCTGGTGCCAAGAGGGTTGACTGTGGAGCCAAGCAAACTAAAACTTTGAACAATCTCAGTCTCTTTACCATCCATCATGATGCTGCCAATTGCATAATGCATATTACTATGTGTTTTGTCCTTTTATTCCTGGATGGTGCAAACAGTTTCCAGTGAACTACTAGTGTAAAGGTGGATGGTTCAAATGCACCTAATGGTGAACTTTGTTTATTTGTTTTGAGTACCCATTCTTTGCTAAGGGACCCCCAGTTAGTGTAGTCCTAGAGACTTGTGTTGGTAACTCAAGGACAATGTCTCTTTGTTGGTTCGAATCCATCTGTGGCTCAAAGGGAGAAATGTGAGAATGTGAGACACTCCTCCATATGATTGACAGCCTCAGAAACCCAATGGAGGGCCAGCTCTGTGCCTGTTCTGACTCAATGGCGACGCATTGAGGTGTTGATTTTCTTCAATTTTCAAAAAGAGCTCTCAGGGAGGACACAACAGAGAAATGAAGGACTTCAATAATTGGGATAAAGAAGGAGCACAAGGCATTATAACCAAAATCCAAACCCAAATCCACTCATTGAGTCGACTCTTAACTAGCCTGTAAGCCCGTGTAGACAACCCCATAATCTTTCCAAAGCTGTAAGTCCTTAACAGGGCACAGAACCATGTCTTTCTTCCATGGAATGGCTGGTGGGTTCAAACTGATGCTTTGTTCACAGCCAAGTGCCTTGTCCACAGTGCCACTAAAGCTCTTGGGAGAGGAACAAGTGGCATTTAAGTATGCCCACAAATACAAGACAACCACGAAGCCTTATATTTTAGGCCCAATTGATCAATGGGGTGATCGAACTAAATCAAATGGAGCTATTATCTCAAACAAATTTTAACTTCTAATGTCAATCATAAAGATGAGACATTGCCCGTCTTTCTCCCATCCAAGTCATTTTCCCCTAATAAGTCTGTCATTGTTCAAACAAGTCAGTGATTTTGGCTGCTTGCAGAAGGATCCCAGAGAATGTATTTAACTCTGTTCTGGAACCTTCTAGAATTCACAGAAGAGTTCTTTACAGGGTCTCTGCTCCTTAAGCAGCTCTTTGTCCCTTGAAAAATGTGTGCTTGTGTCGCTGGCCATCACTCTACAGAACAGAAGGTGGTTAAGTGGCTCAGCAGACCTTCGTCTGGGTACGATGCCAAACTGGCAGCCAGTCTCTCTCAATTTCCCACCTTCTGCACTGCTGATCTGTGGTTGTGTCTTTCATTAAGAACAGATTATTTTTTCAGCCAAGACCCTTTGAGCCAAATACCTGCGTAGATCTCTGCCTCCTCAGATCTACATTCTTTAGGAACAGAAAGTCTGTCAGGAGTCCTTACTGTATGGAGCTTCCTTGAAACGTGGCTTCTCTAATGTGTCAGTGGACAGTTACGCAATGTGCAGACGTTGGCCGTGGAGGATTGCTTTCTTGTGCAAGCAAGACCAGCTTAGATTCCACCTTACTCTGAAACTGAGTCCTACTCCAGAGAACTAGAAATGTCTCGCTTCTAAAGGCTATGGACAGAATTCTTGGGTACTAGATTCAGTCTTGGGTCACTACTGGGATTTCCAAGAGCATATTTTCAAGTACAAAGCAGACTGGTGTGATTGGAAAGAAATTTGACTTTGGTTTTGCTTCTTTGCACCTGGGGTCACTGGTAGAGGAAAGAGTGAGAAACAGGTCTTCACCTTTCCAAAAATGTCAAGGAAGCGTTTCTCACAGGCAGGGGCTGGACTTGTTCATGTCTTTTTGTCAAAGATGTGTGGCTTTAAAAAAAAATCAAATATCAACAATAAATCTTGTTACTATCACATAGATCGGGACTCACAGCAACCTTAGGATGGAGAACAACTGACATCTAGGGTTTCTAAAGCTATAATCTTCACAGGAGCAGTCTACCACACCTTTCTTCTGAGGAGTGGTTGATGAGTTTGAACTGCCAACCTTTGGGTTATCAACCAAACACTTTACCATTGAGCCTCTTGTTATTGTGTGCTGTGGAGTAGGGACTGACCCATTGTTGACCATTCAGCTGGGTATCAGAGGCAGTAAATCACATGGGAGAAGATGGCTAATCCTTCTTTTGAGGAGCAGCTGATGGATTTGAACCATGTGCCTTTGGGGTTGCAGTGTAGGTTCTTACCACTAGGCCACCAGTGCTCCTTGTTGAACCAATAGGGCCTTACATGGTCTGATTTGGGAACTTATATTTGGTGTAATGAGAATTCTGGTTGTTTAATTAAAATTAGCTCAAGGAAAATGGATCTTGCTGAAATAATGCAGAAGCCCTCCGGAGACCAAGGTTAGACACGAGGGTTGCTGGCCTTCTTGACCATAGGAATTAGGAACTGGAGACTCACTCCTTCTGTCTCTCAGAGGTTCAAGGTCTCTGGACAGGGCTTCAGTCTACAGTGTGGTCAGCCCTCCTACTCCTACCAACCTTCTCCCCACTGCAGACTGCACCCCAAAGTTAACTGCTGTTGAGTCAATTCTGACTCATCTTGACTCTGCTGGGCAGCGTAGCACGATCCTATAGAATTTCCAAGCATGTAATCACTATGAAAGCAGATTGCCACATCTTTCTTATGAAGAGTGGCTGGTGGGCTCGAACCACCAGTGTTTGGATCAACAGGCTAGTGCATAACCGCTGTACCACCAAACTCGAAACCCAAATCAAAGCCAATTCCATCTCATAGTGACACTGTACAACATAGAACTACCCCATATGGTTCCCACAACTGTAAATCTTTTGAAGCAGATTCACATCCTTCTCCCACAGATCAGCTGGTGGATTTGAACGTATCAAATGAGAGAAAACTGTTATCAAGGCCCTAGTCCCCACGCAATCACCTTCAACTCACGACAAACTCGTGGGTGCCAGAGGACAGCTGTGCTGTATGGAGTTGAGTTTGGAGAAGTAGATCAACAGACCTTCTAAGTTCCCGGGACAGGATGGAACCACCAACCTTTGATTGGCTGCTGAAAGTGTTCATCACTTGCACTCCCAGGGATTCTGAGAGAGTTTGAAAGGACAGTCAAGGTTCAGGTGAAATGCTGTGCTGGTCTCGGGGTCACTGGTGCTGGGGCAATGGCGGTCATCCTTAGACAATCTCGCTCACCCTGCTGGTGGGAGCATCCGTTAGGCTGGGAGGACCACTAGTGTTTTCACATGCTGTGTACAGCACACTGCCCTCAGAACGGAGATCCATCCCACTGGGTCCTGTTTGGTGTCAGGCCTCACTTCAGTTGCTGGATCATAGAGAGGTGGGATTAAAAACCAGTGGGAATACCTCTTCCTTGAACAGTTGCATCTGCATTTTGTGTTGGAGTGCTTGCTTTTCCAGAAGGATCTTAGGGGACTGGAGACAGGTCTAGCCTTCCTGGGAGGGGCTGGAATTCCCTGGTAAAGAAGATTCCCTCTGCAGGCAGGGTCTGTGCTAACCGCCAGAGAGATAAGCTCACAAGCCGTCCAATTTCTACTTACTCAGTGCATTGCAGTGTGCTTCTCTCCACTCTGCGCCAGGCCGGTGGGCAGCCGGGATGCCGGATGCTGTGCGGATTAAAGACACAGTTCCTGCCCTTTGTCAGCTGGAAGTCTAGAAGGACTTTGGCAAGCGGTTGATCTGACCCTCAAATCACAAAACTGCAGTGAGTGGGGTCCAGGCCTCTCAGAGGGTAGCTGACTTGGTCAAGAGCACTCAGTGATCAAAGGCGCATTGAGCCCTCCCCACGTCCGTGGTAACATCGTGCCAATCAGAGACCAAGATGAACACGGGTGGCACAGGGCAGAGGGTGGCACTTCACGGGGGTGGAGTGACAGAGGTGCTGTGTTCTCAGGAGCCAGCCTGGCATTTTGGGTGATGAGGAGGTTTCCGAGGACTTATTCTTGCTGAGTTGAGTCTCTCGCTGTTTGTCCTGGCCTTGGCTGCGGTAGGTGGAGCGGCGCACCCCTGCGGTGTCTGAGGCTCTTTATACCCAAAGCGGAAGGCTTCAGACACCTCCTCCAAGCGGCCCCCACCGGGGTTTCCAATCTGTCCTGAGGTTTCTGAGAGCACCAGGCCCGGGACTCCGTGGGGCGGGCTCGGGGCCAGGCTCGGTCAGGACGCCCACGGTTTCCCAGGTCCAGAGCAGCGCGCTGTGCGGGGTCGCCGCCACACATCCATCCACTTGGAGGGCGCTCGGCAGCCGAGTCACGCGCTGCGGACCAGAGAGGGGCGATGCGGTCCGCTCTGCTGGCCCAGACCTAGGGGACTGGGGGCAAGCAGGCACCTCACTGGTCAAGCTCAGGGCTGTGGGTGCCTCGCTGGACAGCACTCTGTGCTGCGCGCACCCGGGGGCTGGTAGCATCAGACCTCGCTTGCTAGCAGAGCTGTGCGCCCCGCTTTCTACCCCGGAGGAAGCGGCTAAATTGGAGAACCACCAGACCGTCTCCCCCTTTCCCCGGAGCCAGCGGGCAGAGCAGTGAGCCAACCCTGCCGGCCACCGCTCTCCTATAAATAGCGCGCGTGTGCCCGCTCGCGCTCCCCGGCGGCGCGAGGAGGAGAAAGTTGTGCGCAGGGACCTGGGCGCGCGGCAGAGCAGGAGGGACCCGGCGCCGAGCAGCTGCGCCCTGCACCCCGGAATCGAGCCCGCGGACTTGGGCTTCGCCTGCAGAGACCCGGCTAGCCGCTGCCACGCGCGAGAGACACCAAGGTTTGGAGAATTTTCGACCCAGCAAGGAGTGGAGCCGCTAGCGTCCTGCCGGGTTCCATGGCCTCGTGATCTTCGCAGTCCCGGAGACACCTGCCTCAGTGACTCGCCTCTGTCCCTGGCCAGACTCTGCCAAGCCTGCCGGGCGCCTGCCCCGCACCCCCGTGTGGCTTCCCTTTGTCCCCTCTGTTCTTCCTGCTCCGTGCTGTACCTGGCAGGGGTTTGTGTTTGGGGTGAGAATTTGGTCGTTTCCCCCTGTTGGGTGTGTATGTGAGGTTTGGGCGACTTTTAGATGTTCAGGCGCCAGGATAGGAGCAGGGGCGCCCGAGAGGGTTGATTCCTGGGCGGAAGAGGGTGGGGCAGGGGTTCTGCATGAGCTCCTTAAAGGACGAAGGGAGCAGAGCCAGTGAGAGCGCGAAGGGAGGCTTGGGCTTCAAACCACACAATCCGTGCGAGCGCGCGCGCCGGAGCGGCCGCCGTCCCCGCAGCGCGGAACCTCCAGCCGCCGGCATCCGCCCGAGCTCCGCGGTCCGGGGCGAGGAGGCGCCTCCGCCGAGCAGGAGCCCCAGCCGGCTGCCCGCGCGGCTCACCATGGGCGCCGGGTGCAGGGCGCTGTCCGCGGTGCTGGCCGTGCTGTTGGCGGCCACGTTGCCGGGGCAGCCTGTCCGGGCGCAGAACGACACAGAGCCCATCGTGCTGGAGGGTAAGTGCCTGGTGGTGTGCGACTCGAACCCGGCCACGGACGCCAAGGGCTCATCTTCGCCTCTGGGGATCTCGGTCCGGGCGGCCAACTCCAAGGTGGCCTTCTCGGCCGTGCGCAGCACCAACCACGAGCCGTCCGAGATGAGCAACAAGACGCGCATCATTTACTTCGATCAGGTCAGACTCCCAGGGCTGCGGGTTCGGGGGAGGGGACGCCGGGCCGCGCGGACCCTGGGACGGGCTCAGCGGGTCGGACTGAGACGGTGGGGAGGCGGAGATCGTAGCGGGACTCGCATCCTCAAACCTCAGTGGGTCGGAAACTTCGGCTAAGCTCCGCTCCTCTTCCATTCCCTCTGGGCCTCTTGGAGAGGCAGCTGGGAGGCGAGGGAGAGGCCCGAGCGAGCGCAGAGCCGGGCAGCGGGAGCTCAGGACAAGTTTGACAGCAACAGGTCCCCAGAGCGGAGAGACTGGTCCCCGGCCCTTGAATCGCTGGGTTAGAGCCAGAGCGCGGTCACCTGGCTGGGACATTTCTGCAGGTTCCTCTGAGCCTGTTCCCGCGACACTCTCGCGGACGTCTGGGGAAGGTTTGGTTTGCTTCTTCCAGGTGGGGAAACTTATCCCACAGAGCGATCGGTGGAGCCCTAAGATGAGGGCGTCCCCCAGGGGGCAGAGATGCTGAGGGGGGGTGGCTGTGGGTTAGACCCCTTTCTCCTTTGCGCCGCTGCCACAGTCCCTCTGCCCGTCCCAGGTGCCGCTTCAGCTGCCTGGGAGTCGCCTAAGGGAGCCCTTGTCTGCGAAAAGTTGCAGAGGACCAGGGGAATGGGAATTGGCAGCTGCGCCAGGCTTCCGGTGGGAAGCGCCAGGGAGCCCGTTCTCCCTTCCCCAGGCGCTGGTCTTTCAGAGAAATGCACATTTCTGGGGGAAAGACACTTCGGTGCTGGGACAAGGACAGGAACTGAAGAAAGCAGACCCTGCGCTCTAGGCTTTGGCGTGTTGAGAAATCTGGTATATGGCCCAGCTTAAGGGAGGAAGCTTACAGGCAAACCCAACCCAAGATCTGCCTTTGCAATAAAACAACCCTCAGAGTCTTTTTAAATCGCTAAGTCACAGGTCTCAGGTGCATGCAAAGCCACGTGCACAGGTTAAATGGTGTCCCGGGATGTTCCTGGCAAGGGAGGAGGTGATATTTGACATTCGTTATTTAATTTTTCCTAAAAATAATGCACTCTCCAGCTGGCCAGAGACAGAGAATGCCTCTCCAGGGAGTTACTACTGGATCGCCGTCATTTAAAAAGAATTAAGCAGCCCCTGTGTGGTTTTGGTGCAGTATTTCCCATCTTGATGGAAATAAGCCTTAGCCCCAGTGCCGGCCTGTATTTCAGTGCATTAATTAAATGCTGGAATACATTGGACAGCGCTCGGTCCGCGGTTGTGAGTTCGGCTCAATGACCTTTCTGTCGATTAGAAGAGATGGGTTTGTTCTTCTGACCAGGGAGCCATGCATCTTAGAGGAAACAAGACACGCTTAGTTATAAATCTCGATGTGCCCGGCTGCTCTAATTACGCGGTAGCTCAGCACCCAGCCTCCTGTGTCGTCAACAGTAATCAGCTACCCCCGTTATTGTTAAAGAGTTATGCTACTGTGGCTGGAAAGCAGGGTATCCCCGCCAAGCACCTCAAATTATTTTAAATGTGGCTGGGAAACAAACAAACAAAAACCTTCCAAGAGCCTCTCCTGGGGAATGCTTGCCCAGGCTGGTAACTTGTTGTTGAAAGACCATTGATTGTCAGCTCAGAGAAAAGAAATCCGATGCTTCCCTGTGAAAAGGTGAATGTTCACGTTGACACTGTGTGCAGAGGTGTTTTTAGCGCTGAGTCTGTGTTTAAGGAGTTGGTTCTGGTTCAGCTGCCTGACCTTTAGTCTCGTGTGTATTATTATTCAGACATGATGGTACATTTTTAGGGAATTATGCAGGAGGTTGCAAAGGTGTTCATAATAGCAAAGAAGCAGGGTTTAGAAGAGAGAGCAGCAGAAGTCTTTCATATATGGGGAGTGCTTTTCTATAGGGACATCAGATTCTTTTTTTAAAAAAAAATTACTTTTACGGATGTATTTTGGTTTTAGAGAGGAATATACCCCCCCCCCCGGAAACTTCATGTCTTGCCTCCACTCCCCAAACACACATCCTTCCTTGCTTTATTGATAGGGACTTAGTTAGATGAGACCTGAAATCTTAAATTGTCAGGCCCCTTATTGGCTCCTGGCACTGATTTCATAGCCAGCCGAACGTCTTGGATACCAGAGGCACTGCTGCTTTCTTGAAAAGCAGTGTATTATGGCTTTATCCTTACACTTTCTCTTTTTGACCCTCAACTTTAAATCAAGAACAGATGATTGATGAGAAGAGAATGAAGAACACAGGGAGGGCCGTGAGCAGACCACCTGTCCGTCCCATAGACTGTCTCCTCGCCCATAGTCTACTCTTTGGCAGTCTACAGGAAATGAATCAGGGCCAAAATATTACCGTTAAGATCAAGATGCATAGGAAGATACTTTAAAAAAATCCTCAATGTCTTACAAGAGACTGGTGGATGCTAGAGAAGGATCAGGCATTCAGGTCACTGTGTGGACCAGCTAGTTCATCAGTGGTCTGGACTACGTCTCACGGTGGAGGGAGCCCTGCCTGTATGTGATGTGTCCAGGGATGACTGCAGAGAGCCTGTGGATGCTGATTGGCTGGCTCAGAGACGTCACCTCTGGACATTGGGAAGGCTTGTAGCTGGTGGGAATGTAAATACATGGCAGACACCCCAAGGTAAAGCTAATGTTTATAAGCCCTCACATGGTACCTAGATGCTTTCTCAACCATTGGGCTTGCTGGGAGTGGAAGTGTGACTGCAGAGTGGTTCTTATTATTTTTTTTCTCTATCATTTGAAGGAACATTCCAATACACACATCTGTTTTCCCCAGCCAATAAAGAGGAAAGACGTAGAGCCAGATCTTTGATTCTTGATGGTTTCTTAAGGTAGTTGGAGAGGGAGAAAGGAGAGAAAGAAGAGATGGAGAAGAAGAGAGGAAGGAGTATGAGAAGGAGGGCATAAGAAGGGAGGGCAGGAGGAAAGAAGGAAGGAATGAAAGATGAAGTTCACTCATAATGACTTCCTGTTGTCTGCTCTTTTCCTTTGTAGATCCTAGTAAATGTGGGTAATTTTTTCACATTGGAGTCTGTCTTTGTAGCCCCAAGAAAAGGAATATACAGTTTCAGTTTTCACGTAATTAAAGTATACCAGAGTCAAACAATCCAGGTATGTTTGAGCCTTTCTCTCTCTACCCCAAACAGTTTTGTGTTACCTCTAATGGGCGATGCATTTCAGTATTCATCTCAAAATGTCTTCTCCTTGTCAAACAAAACAGCTAACTTAAAGTTTATTTTAAAACATTTAGTCTCCTGTTTTCTTCTTTATAATATTGATTAATGTGTATGACAAAACACACAGAAAAAGAGTGAGATGGAATAATTATCCTAATAATAAACAAATATTTATAAAACTAGTTTAGTGACGCAAAAATCTCTTTATAAGATTCTGTTTCCATTTGATGCATATGCAAAATGTGGTTTGAAGTAAGAGGAAAAATGGAAAGGTTAGCAGAGCTTTACAAATGCATGCTAACCACATATGAAGAAACCCATGAAACTGTTTTATATTATTTTTCAAAAAGATGAAATCAAATGAACCATGATGAGTAGGTGTAGGAACAAATAGGCAAGGTGCTGTTGAAAATGTGGGTGCTATGCTTCTCCTTTAAGTAGATTTTTCTCCCTGACTCTCATCTATTACTTTCTTACTGGCCACATTTCCACAGTTAATGTATCTTCTGTCAGACTTGCTGGTGTAATAGGCTTGACTCATATTGTAAAAGTTAGGAATGGAGCTACTTCTTAAATCTAATTGTAGTAACACTAATGGTTCATTAATTAATGACAGTTAATCAATTGATGTGTTTCTGGAGTTCCAGGAAACTTTTAAATAATTTGTCCATATGCCTGTCATCTATTAGTATATTTAACGTCTGGTGATTGTACATTATGACCATAGTAATGATTCATTAGACACTCATCTACCCCCTTTTTGCATTCTAGTGAATGCATAAATTGAAATTTAATTTACTCTCTGCCATTTATTAAATTGTGGTTTTAGTGAAAGTTTACAGAAAGGATGAGGTTTCATTCGATCATTGAGAAACAGTTCCCTCCCTCCTCCTTCCCCAGTTCACTTTGTAATGTACATTCCAGATTTTTAATTGTCACATGGAATTGTCCTTTCAGACAGTCCTTCCCTTTACCTCTTCTACTATCCTGTTCATGATGATTGACTCTAGTAAATATAATTACATAAGAACTCTGCCCATGTTTGTATGATATAGAAATACATGGTATATCTGATACAGTGTTATATGGAGAAATACTGCTATGTTTCTGAGTTGATTATTTGCTGAGATTGAAGCGTTGACATCTCTATTGCGAGAGGTGATTAGCATTTCTAATACACATTTCTTGCCAGAAAGAAACAGAAGAAGCCATCCTAAAAATATACACACATGCATCCACAACTCTTATTATTCCAAATGAGTTTTCAGAGTGAGGTATGTCACATCTTTGCAGTAATTAGAATTTTGACAGCATCTTCTGTTGCTTGGTTTTTCAGGTTAACTGGTTATTTTTTTATGAATACCCTAGGAAACCACAGGCTTGCTTCATTATCAAAAGGTGGTTGTTGAGTGAAGAGGTATATGAGGTTGTTGTTGTTGTGAGGTGCCATTGAGTCACGTATAACTCACAGTGACCCTATGAACAACCAGTCTGAACCTTATCCTAACCTGTGCCAACCTCATCATCTCTGATGTACTCCAGCCCATTGTTACTGTGTCAGTCCGTCTCATTGAGGGATGCCTCATGTATGCACTGAAAAGGTAGATTGTATTCCAATGGATAGTTTTCTTTTGCCATTTCTTTTGTAGGAATTGAAGAACATCTCTATGAGAGGTTAAAAAAAATCGGTTTAGCCGACACACTAAATCTAGATACCACGGTTTGTTGTTGTTGTTGTTGTGTGCCATCAAGTTGCTTGTGACTCATAGCGACCCTATGTACAACAGCCCTAATCCCTGCTCTGTCCTGTGCCAATCGCACTGTCTCTGACACACCCATCCCGATTACCCCAGTCATCTCATAGAGGACCTTCCCCTCCTGCGCTGTCCCTCCACCCTCCCAAGCATGACATCCCTCTCCGAGGACTGGTCCCTCTTTGCAACATTTCCAAAGTATGTCAGATCAAGCCTCAGAATCTTTGCCTCCAAGGAGCAGCCTGGTTTCACCCTCTCTAGGATGAACCTGTTTGCTTTCTTAGCAGTCCATGGTATATTCAATACTCTTCTCCAACACCACAGCTCAAAGGCATCAATTCCCCTTCTATCCTCCCTAGTCTTGTTATACATCCGAGATACCACAGTTGGCTAATTCAAAAGGAAGAGATTCTATTTCCCAACATTTCCTGGCCACCAGGTCTACCACACAGAGCTGGTCCTCGTCATGCCCAGATATGATTTTTTTTTTTACTTTCCTGAGGGCTCTAAATTGGCATTTTTCTTTTTTTCTTATAGGTGAACCTGATGTTAAATGGTAAACCAGTAATATCTGCCTTTGCTGGGGACAAAGACGTTACTCGAGAAGCTGCCACCAATGGAGTTCTGCTCTACTTGGACAAAGAAGACAAGGTTTACCTGAAACTGGAGAAAGGAAATTTGGTTGGGGGCTGGCAGTATTCCACGTTTTCCGGCTTTCTGGTGTTCCCACTATAGAAACTTTGATGTCTCCGTGACCTTTATCCAGGTGAGGGGCAGCCCACCCTGAATTATTCGAAGATCATTTTCTCCATCACCAGATTGATTTATCCCCCTTGATTTCTCATGGGTGAATATGAATTCTCTTTAAGGATTCTAGGCTCCTCTCAGCCAGTCTCAACTGTCACATGTCATTGTTTTAGTTTCCTTTCTGTGTGAGTGTTTGGTATATTTGACGTTGGACTTAAAGCAGACACCACCCGTCTATGCTTAAGTATAACAGTGAAAAAGCTGTCTGCCAAGTTCATGCTGAATTTGTTTCCTGGATTACTGAATTTGTTCCTGATGTAGAATTTAATTTCTTTATTTTCCAAAAGACTGGCAAGTGGGTCTAAGAATTAGAGAACTTTTAAGGTCCAGCTACAATTGATGATTATTGCATTACTGCCAAAGAACTCTGTACCGTTGATATATTGACTCACCTTGTTTGTGTTGCTTTGGAACCGGAATTGCTTTGTTTTGCTCTCTGGAGATACCTGAGAGTTTCTTTTCCCTGATGGACTTTGTGTCTTCTCTGCAAATCGGGTGATGAATGCCTTGCCTGTACATTTATTTTGAGACCACCGACATGACTTCCCTTAACAAAGAAAAGAATGCTTCATAGTTGTATTTTAATTATATATGTGAAAGAGTCATATTTTCCAAATGATATTTTCTAATAGGATGAATAGATCATAATTCTGACAAGGAAAAAAGTCGCTTACCCAAATTCTAATTCCCCCCAAACCTGGGCAACACAGCTCTCCTCCATGGGAAATCTTAGACTTTATTACTCAGCTTTAATTAACATGATTGATAATAACTACTTTATTAAAAACCTAAGGGATTTTTTTTCCTCTTAGATGTGGCCACTTTATTAACTGGAGATGGGATGCCTTTGTTTTTAATTATGCCCATTTTTCAAACCTTCTTTTGTGTTTGAAGTATCATCTGGTTTTGCCTTAATTCCTTAGATTGTATATATTTATTTGTTTAGCTAATATTCAATCCAAATATCCCATATCTACACTTAGTGCAATATCTTCTTTTGTCTTTTGTACGGGTCATATGAATTCATAAAATTATGTCTCTGTAATATAATAAAAGTTACTATATGTTAGTTGAATTGCTTTGTGCTTTTGGTTTCAGAAATACATATTTTTGAGTGGTTCATTTCTTCTGCTCTCTTTCTCTTTCATTTGAGTTTATTTATTTATTTATTTTAATTCTTGGAGTTTAAGCAAAGCTTTCTGAATTTTCAGATTGTCTTTTCAGAATTGGTATAGGAAATCTTTACTTTGTTTAATCTGCAAAAATTCAGGAGTGGTGGGTTTGCCAAAAAAGAATCAATGAAGTTAGTAAACTCTTCTTTCAGAAGGAAATTTTGTTTGAAAGTTAAATTAAAAAAGATATTTCCCAAATATCATGAGGGCATTCAGGATATGAGTGAATGGTTATGAGTAAGAAAGTCAATATTTTCAAACTCAAAGATCTTGGGAAAAAAGTTCTACCCTTTTCTCAGTACTAAAAGTCTGCATGGATGATGGCAAGATGCTTTATTTTAAGAAAATTGTTATTACTAATGTCTTGTCTATAACACTGGCTTAATTTCCTGGTCTAGTATCAATTAAAGCAGCTTGCAGGCACTTTCTTTTATATATGAAAATGCTGAGGAAAGGGTTTCAGGTCCCCTTGGAAGAAATATCTATATGTGTTTTCTGGCATAATAGAAATTATTCACCAAATCAAAATACTAATTTATTGTAAGGCAAACACTCTTCCATCCCCCAAAAGAATTTTCTGGAAATGTTGGTAATGAATCTTTGATGTTTCACTTTGCAAGTTATTTCCCAGCTGGCTTTTGGTCAAAAACTTTTCTTCCTTTGTGATTGTATAATGTAAAAAAAAAAAAAAAGGCTTGTGAGGAGATATAAAAAAGGGGATTTCTGCTATAGGCTTCTGTATGGTTCTGTGTAATCAGTTTGTGTCTATACATTGTGATAAGGTGAGTTATACTTGGCTAAATATATCATCAGTCATTTCTTGGTATAATGGCTCAAGAGTCCTGGAATGATCTAGAGACACTCTTGATGGGACAGAGAATGTCAGGTGACTGTCAAAACAGACTAAAGTAGAAATAAGTCTTCTATAAACATGTTGTTTGCCTTTTGAGGGTTAACCTTATTTTAGTTTTTTGAAGAAAATTTGCTACAATTTTGATATTAATTCATAAGTGCTACTGTATGTATTTTGAAATGCAAACCCCATTGGAAACCTTAAGAGAGCACCAATTTGAAAAGACACTGAAGCTTTATCACTCAAGTGAAGGAGATTAGTTGCCACAGTTGGGATCTTCGTGAAGAAAAGCTGGAATGTGGGTCTTAGAGACCCACTCCCACCTGGTTCAAGGAAGAAAGAGCAGACGCCAACATGGTACCCCCGTAAGTGTAGCAGAGGACAGATTCGTTTCATCAGAAAGCCTAGGGTTGGAGAGTTCTAAGACGGAACCCCAGAATCTTCATGTACTTGGTTTTTTTTTTTACCTCTTTGAGTTTCATTTACTTCATTTATTTGTAAACATGAAATAGCTTGTGAACGGAATACGACTTGAAGAGCTTCTGTATTATTATTTCCATAAACTCAATTCCTAGGGAAGTATTGTTAGGGGCCTTCAAATTGGCACGTCTTCGTAGCCATCCCACGTACGACAGAATGAAGCCCTGCTTGACGCTCAAGGCCTCAGCTGGGCTTGAACCCACTGCTGGGGTCACTGCATGAATCCCTTTCACTGAGGGTCTTCTCTTCTTTCACTGATGCTGGTTTTCCAAGCATGATCTCATTCTCCAGAGACTGGACCCTCCTAAGAGCAAGCCCAAAATATGTTGTGAGATGAAGTCTCATGGTCCACGCCTCTGAGGAACTCTGGCTGCACATTGGCCAAGACAGATTTATCCAGCCTTTTGGCGGGTCATGGTATAGTTAACATTCTTCACTAACTGTGCATCTTAGGGCATCATTTCTTCTTGGATAAATCAATGTTGATTAAACAAAATAGTTTGTGACTCTTGAGGTGATTTTGACGAATGATGGTCTCAGATGTGTTAGCATAGAACTGTGCTCCATGCTTGTGGCTGATCCAGTGTAGACCTCTGTCCTGTCTCCTGACGCATGCTGCGTAGCTTAGAACCTTTGGGTTAGTCACCAATGTTTACCTGTTTGCACTACTCAGGGATGCCGGAAGGCCAGGTGAAGGTGTTTATTTCAAGATTTAAAGCAATACCTTGTTAGAAAGTTGTTGGATGCTCTCAAGTCCATTTCTGACTCACAGAGTGTCAGAAGTAGACACGTTGCCCCATGTGACAGAGAAGAACCACCTCACAAGGGTTTCTACGCAATAACTTTGTTGGAGCAGATGCCAGCTCTCGGGGAGCCGCTGGATGGGTATGGATTAGAACCGTCAGCCTTTTGGTTAGCAGGAAGTGATTCACTGTTGAGCCAGGAAGGGTCCTTTGGTAAAAAGAAGACAGGAAACAAAACCAAAGCCCACCACTGTAATCATCTAGCTGTCTGATCTCTGGTCACCAGAAACCAGGGGTCGGGGGAGGAAGAAAAACCCTAAAGACAAAAAGCAAAGTAGTTAACAACTAATCAGCACACAGGAAATGCTACACGAAGGGCCTTTGTGGCTAAGATTTTTTATAAAATTTTATTAATTTTAATGAATATTTACAGAAATTTTGGATTTCCATTCATTCATTGTTGCATTTTTCTTAATTGAGATTTTAATGAAAGATTATAGAGGACTTGGGTTTCCATTCATTCATTGTTGTACATTTTTCTCCCTCCACCTCTCCCCCCAGTTCGCTTTTCTCTTTGGGGGAAAAAATCTTTCATTGTTGTATAATTCTGCCCCCTTCCAATATTTTGGGCTCTTGTCATGCAAATGATACCTAATCATATATCCCTTTTAAACAGTTCTCTCCCTATCTGTTTCAATGCAGTGTACATTATTTATCCCTTCTTTTCTTAGTTTTCCACCAAAGCCAATGTCAGTCCCGTTTTACAACAGTGGCACTATGTAGTATTTGTCCTTTTGTGATTGAGATATCTTACTCAGCATAATGTCCTCCAGGGTCACCCATTTTGTATAATCTTTTAAGAGTTTCATGTTTTCAGTGCTGCATAGTATTCCACTGTGGGAAATATACCAGAGCTTCTCTATCCATTCGTTTGTTGATGGGCACTTGGCTAAGATGTAAAGCTCAATGCAAGCAAGTAGGGCTAGCATTGAGCTGGAGGTTGGAAGGAGGGGCAGGAAGTGGCACTGGAGTGGTGCAGACTGGATGGCAGCGGGCTGTGGATGGGAGGCTCTCCAGAAATGGACGCAGATGCTCTGCCTGTCCTAGGACTCAAAGATAGTTTTCAGAAACCGCCTGGTCCACAAAAATGCTAATTGAACGCTGTATTTGCATTGGCCCTGTCTGCATTCGTCAGCGCCAGCACTCTACCTTCCCGGATAGTTCTTATCTCCTTTGACTGTTCCTTGATCTATTGATCAACAAACTCGAGCAATTGCCTGTAGCAAGCAGTTTCTCAGGGAAAGAATCTCAAGAAGACAAAGTGGAAGGAGATGAAGAGCTTGTGTGTAGCATCTCAATGATCCTCCCCGCTTGGGGTGGGGGTGAGGGTACACCTGGTTGCAGAGTCTCTCAGACCCTTAACACGAAACACTTCTAATAATAGCACACTCATTCATTCACATTTTCCTGTATTTCTTTATTTTCTGTCTTTTGGTTCTAGTTCCCCTCTCTCTACACCCTCTCTCTTTATTTTTGGATCCCTGGTGGTTACGTGGGTGGAAAGGGTGAAGGGAAAGTTAGAGGTTTGAGTCCACTGGCTGCTCTAAGGGAGAAAGATGAACAGTTCCAGCCCAACATCCCCGTTTACTGCCTGGCGGCCCGGCTGGCGTTGGGGTTGGTTTGAAGGCGCCACTTGGGTCTGTTCTCCCTTCTTTTTGATCCCTGACAGCCTGGATTGCTGCATGCTTTCTTTTGGCCTTTACTTTTTAGAACCTGAAACGAGCAGTTCTAAGAATACTGCGTGGCATAGTGGTTAAGTGATCAGCCTTTAGCCAAAAGTTTGGTGGTTCAAATCCACTAATTGCTTGACTGGGAGGGAAAAAAACCTGCTGATTTACTTTTGTAAAGATCAGAGCCCTAGAAACCACAGGGGTCAGTGCTACCCTGTCCTATAAGGGGTCTCTTTCATTGAGCTTGAGTAAATATAACAACAACAATAACAACAACAGCATAAGCTCCATGCAGGTGGGGCTGCTGTGAGGTAGAAATGACAACAACTTTTCTGTGGCGAGTGCGTGGCTGCTTTCAATTTTTAAAAGAACCCTATAAACCAGCATAGACTGAATTACCCTAGGGCGTGTCATATACTTTGCTATTGAGTTTGTAGTAATTGTGACATGTCCCCTCCTCAGTCCTCCATAAACACTACATAAAACTGGACTCTTTTAAGTCATAATATAGGGCTGACACTAGGATTCCGCCTCAGTTTTTGACTGAGGATTTGGGTTTTTTTTTTGTTTTTTTCAGCATACCTTTACTATTGGGGTCCCGTTGGGTAAAAGGTCACAATATTATTGGTCTTTGAGCAAAAAAAAGTAGTGAACCCAGAGAAGGGTGCTTGTGTAAGATCTCCAGGTTTCATGCTGCCTTTCAGAGCTGTGGGGCTGACCCCTTGTCCTGACGGTTTCCTTTGATGGTGTTGGGTGAAGGGCTAGGAGGTCAGAAGTTGGTTTCTCCTCCCGGTGGAGTCAATACTAGCACGTGGTGGCCCGGAGTAAATCTACCATCCGGCGCTTTATCTAAGGCCGACCCTTCTGGAACTGGATTCCCAGGCTTCCTTTCTTCAGAAGTGTCTCTGCGTGGACTTGAACCTCCAACCTTTTGGTTATCACTCATCCACTTTCCCCAAGGACTCCTCTTCCTCTTTCCCCAACTTTAATCTGTTGTTGTTCTGTACCTTTGAGTTGGCACTGACACTTCAGCAAGTTTTCAGAGGCAGTTAATCTCTCTGGAGGAGATTGCCTGTCTTTCTCCCACAGAGCAGCTGGTGGATTCAAACCAAATACCTTTGAGTTGCCAGTACAACGCCTTTCCACTAAGCTAACCTGTGTATAATATGAGGGAGCTGTGGCGGCCTAGAACCTACAAAGACTCACCAGAGCTGGGCCAGAAGTCAGTCTGGACTCATGTCAATGAGTGAGTTTAATTTGTAATATGGGTTTGAATATCTTAGAACCAAAAGAATTCCTTCCTTCCTTCCTTCCTTCCTTCCTTCCTTCCTTCCTTCCTTCCTTCCTTCCTTCCTTCCTTCCT
>NW_006399765.1:28615487-28645027 GCF_000299155.1 Elephantulus edwardii | reverse complement strand
CCTTTCCCTCCTTCCCTTCCTTCCTCCCTTTCCCTCCTTCCCTTCCTTCTTTCTTTCTCATATCTTTTGCTGTCTCTGACCTCTCAGGTAAAAATCTTGGTGAATGTAGTTGTGACCCTGTGTCAGCCTCTCAAATGGTAATACATGTCAGGCTCCTTTGAAAATCTTGATGAAATGCAGATACTGGTACGTCTGCTCCTAGATGGAGCCCAAGGCTCTGCGTTTCTAGCGTGCCCCAGCGTCTCCACAGTGCTTGCCTGGGATGGTTTCTGGCCTATTGACCCCTCCTGTCTCTGCTTGTTTAAATCCTGATCCACAGACCAGAGGTGTCCACGTCAGCCGTGGGCTTGTGAGAAATAGACTCACCTCACAGCTACTGAACCGGATACCACTGATCCTCAGACTCTGTAAAGTTTAAGAAACTGTCTTTAAGTAAAGGAGCCCCCGCTGGTTCAGTGTTTAAAGAGTTTAACTGTAAAGGAAGAGGTTAAAATCCACAAGCTGTTCCAAGAGAGAAAGACAGGCAGCAAAGCCTTTGCAGCAGTTGGAATCAATTCCATGACAATGGGTTTGGGACTTGGTAAAACCGAATGACTATTTACATCAGAATCACCTACGCTCTTGGGTGGGTGGGTGGGTGGGGGGATTGTATAACAAGGAAAGAATTTTACTTTGCAAAGAGAAGAGCAAATTGAGGAGGGGAGAGGTGGGCAGGGAGAAAATGCAACAATGAATGAATGGAAATCCAAAGTCTCTGTACACTTTCATTAAAATTAATAATAAAAAAAAGAACCCCCTACACCTGGGTCAAGGCTTCTGCAGCTCAGAGATGCAGGATTGCAGAGCCCCCAGGTGATTCTGTGATCACTCCTCATTTAGGGTCCAGCTGCAGGCCATTTCCTGTTTTCAGTGACCCTGCGTTCAACTCTCTGTGTTTCCCAGTTTAAACTGTTAGTTAGGCACCGGCAAGCAGCCTGAGGCTTCAGTGCAGGTAAGCTTGGTGCACTTTTGTTCTGGGGGAAGGGGACAGGGCAGGGGGGCGGGGGAAGGCTCCAGGGAATATGGCCAGCTTCCACAGAGGGAGAAGTGAAAAAAGAATTTACCGAGAGAAAAAGAGGTTGCGAACTCTTGCATGAAAGCCAAGGTAAGATAGCCAGAGAAAGGGACTGTCATGTGAAAAGGGAAAACCCGCAGTGACAGTCTTCATTTTGCCAACATTTGCTCAGAAATAAAGGTGTAGTTGTGTCTTCCTTTTCTTTGTAATTGATGTGATCCTCCTCCAGGAATTGTAATACCTCTGTAAGTACATTTGGCATTTGGTCTCCAAAGACAATGTTGCTCTGAATAAAGTGTGTGTGTGTGTGTGTGTGTGTGTGTGAGAGAGAGAGAGAGAGAGAGAGAGAATGAGAATAATCAATGTCATAGACAGGAGATAGATATAGACATCTGACTATCTACATCTATCTCTATATCAATATTTAGATCTATCTATCTATCTATCTATCTATCTATCTATCATCTACCTATCTATCCATCCATCATCTATTATTTCTCTCTCCACTGCCAGCTAGTTGATTGTAGGTCACCATGACTCTCCACTGGGTTTCTGAGGCTGTAACTCATAAAAAGAACTGTCTGTCTCATTTTCTCTCCCACAGAGTGGCTGGTGGATTTGAACCACTGACTTTTTCATTAGCAGCCTCAAACAATGCCCTTTATATAGATAGATAGGGAAAGAAGGCAAGAGGAAAAAGGAGAGAGGTGGGAGAGGGGGAAAATATGAATGTATTTATCAAAATAGAGGACACAAACAATTTCTAGGAGGCATGTTAATGTGTTGAAATCATTTAAGAGCGGGACACTTTCCTTAATTTTCAAGGGAACTTGATTTTGAAGTCCACTTGGCGATATGAGAAGATACATCGTTGCAGTGTTGCGCTGAGGAAGTTCTTCTTCCCATGAGGTTAGCTTGAATGCACACGTGTAAGCCTGACTTTCTTTTATTTTTTTAATAGTTTTTTTAAGAAAAATATATACTTTATTTGGTATGAACAGGGTTACACAATTTTTTTATTTCCATTCATTCATTGTTACTCATTTTCCTCCCTGTCCCCCGTCCTCCCCAGTTCATTTATTTCTCGGGGGGGGGGGGAAACCAATGTTCTTTCATTGTTATATAGACACCATCCCCCCTCCTCGGACCACTTTACTATGCAGCTCTTATTCTGGACTCTTGTCATGCCAATAATACCTAATCATATATTTCTTTTATACAGTTCTCTCCCTCATCTGTTTCAATGCCGTGTACACTATTTATCCCCTCTTTTCTTACTTTCCTCGCAACCCCCATATCAGTCCTATTCTGTAACAGTGGTATTATACAGTATTTATGTTTTTGTGACTGAGATATTTCACTCAGTGTAATGTCCTCCAAGATCACCCATTTTGTATAATATTTCATCAGTTCTTTGTTTTTCAGTGCTGCATAATATTTCATTGTGTGAATATACCACAGCCTCTCTATCCATTCATTTGTTGATGGGCACTTGGGCCTTTTTCTAATTCTTTGCTATTGTGAACAAAGCAGCAATAAACATGGGTGTGCATATATCTGTTTGGGTGACAGTTCTGGTTTCTTTAGGGTATATTTCCAGTAGTGGAATTGCTAGGGCAAATGGTATTTCTATTTGCAACTTTTTGAGAAAACACCATACTGCCTTCCATAGTGTTTGCACCATTTTACACTTCCACCAACAGTGAATAAGGGTTCTAGTCTCTCTACAACCTTGCCAGCATTTGTTGCTTGCTGCTTTAAGTTTTGCTATTCTTACTGGGGTGAGATGATATCTCATAGTTGTTTTGATTTAATCTCTTTTAGAGCTAGGGATTTTGAACATTTCTTCATGTGTTTGTTTGCCATCTAAATGTTTACTTTGGTGAAGTGTCTGTTCACATTCTGTGAACATTTTGCAATTGCATTGTTTACTTTTAACTTGTTATGGTGGTCGAGTATTCTATAAAGTCAAGATATAAGTCCCTTATCAAATATTACCAAATATTTTTTCCCAGTCTGTGGCTTCCCTTTTTACCCTGTTGGAGAGGTTTTTGGATGTGCATAGGTATTTGATTCTTAGAAGGTCCTATTCATCTATTTTATCCACTCTTGGTTGTAGATTTTTCAAAATGCTTGGAAGACTGTTTATATTGTGGATTAGTGCTTCTAGGGTTCTTCCAAGCTTTTCTCTAATGAAGTTTATAGTCTTTGGTTTTAGTCCTAGGTCCTTGATCCAGTTTGAGTTGGTTTTTGTGTATGGTCTGATGTGTGGGTCTTGTTTGAGTTTTCTGTAGATGTTTTTCCAATTTTGCCAACACCATTTGTTTAAAAGGCTGTCGTTTCCCCACTTAACTGATTTAATCTCCTTGTCAAATATCAGTTGACCATAGGTAAATGGGCTGAGTTCTGGGTTCTCAATTCTATTACATTGAACTCTGTGTCTGTCATTGTACCCGTACCATGCTGTTTTGACCACCATGGCAGTGTAGTAGGATTTGAAATCAGAGAGTGAGATGCCTCCAACCTTGTTTCTCTTTTTAATGAGTGTTTTGCTTATTCAGGGTCTTTATCCATTCCAAAAAAAATTGGAGATTGCCTTTTCCATCTCGTTGAAGAATGAAATTGATATTTGTACTGGGATTGCATTGTAGATTGCCTATTACTATACATTCAAGCCTTTGGTAATGTAATTTTCACAATTTTGAGGCTTCCTATCCATGAGCAAGAGAGATTCTTCCATTTTTTCAGGCCTCTTTTTGTTTCTTGTAGTGATGTTTTGCAATTTTCTTTGAATAAGTCTTTTGTGTTTCTAACTAGACTTACTTCCAAGTATTTAATCTTGTGATCAGCTATTCTGATGGGCATTGCTTTTCTTAGCTCCAGTTCTATATTCTCTTTGTCACTGTAGAGAAATCCAATTGTTTTTTGTATGTTGATCTTGTGTCCTGCCACTTTGCTGAATTGGCCAACTATGTCGAGTAGTTTTCTTGCTGAGTCTTTAGGGTTTTCTAAGTATACAATCATCAAGTATAATATCATCTGCATATAGAGATAATTTTACCTCCTCTTTGCCATTTGGATACCTCTTACCTCCTTCTCTTGTCTTATTGCTACTGCTAAGCCTTCCAATACAATATTGAATAAGAGAGGTGATATTGGGCATCCTTGCCTAGTTCCTGTTCTCCAGGGGGATGCCTTTAATTTCTCTCCACTGAGAACATAAGCCTGATTTTCTGAAATAACTGAGAGTTTTGAGGAAACCCTACAGTGTTTATTCTCGTACTTCCCAAGGAAACTGAGGGCGTCCAGCAAGGGACACCTCAACTTCAAGAGAACAAAAATCTTCATTACTGTGTCAATAGGGCAACATGATGATAGATGGAGAAAAGATTGAAGCTGTCAGTGATTTCCTCTTGCTTGGATCCACAATATACACCCATGATAACAGCTGTCAAACATTCAAAAGATGTGCTTCATTGGCACAATCTGTTGTCAAGGTCCTCTTCAAGATGCTAGAGAGAAACCATATGGGTTTAAAGACTAACATGTATCCGACTCAAACCATGGTCTTTTCAATTACTTGTTATGTATCTGAAAGTTGGGCAATAATAAGGGTGAGAGACAGAAGCAACGCCTTTGAGTTGTGGTGTTGGAGAAGAGTATTGCGTATCCCATGGACCGCCAACAAACAAACAAAATTGTCTTGGAGAAAGTGCAAATAGGGTGTTCCTTAGAGGCAGGGATGATGAAACTCATCTTACGTACTTTCTGGGAGGGACCAATCCTAAACTTGTCTCACATTCTTTGTGAGGAGGGACCAGTCCTTGGAAAGAAACATCCCACTTTGAAAGGTGGAGCATCAGTAAAAAAGAAGGAAACCATCAACAAGATGGATAGATACAGTGAGTGTAGCAAGGGGCTTGAATACATGACAGTTGATGAGGATGGCACAGGATCCAGATCTTTTGTTCATAGGGTTTCTGTGAATCACAGTGAGCTTGACGATACCTAAAACAACAACAACAACAACAAGTAGCTTCACAGAAGCATATTTCTGACTTCTCAGTTATGAGCTAGTCACTCTAATCACACCACCACGAGGGCTCCAGCATGGCATTGGTTGAGTTTAGCCGTACATACGTGTACATATACGTGTACGTATGGATCCTACCCCCTTGGGTGAGCTGGGCTGGATTATTTCCTTCCGGGTTGTTAAAAATCTATTTAGAAGTATACCAGCAGTCATGTTTCTTTTAAATACAACGTGTCTTGTCCTCTGAGTGTTGGCATTTTTAACATCACAGTGAACAAATTGTTATGACTGTTCCCAGTGTGAAAACATGAGGCAACTGTGTACTGACTTAAGACACATTCAGTCCAAGAAATAACCAGACGCAACCAAACTCTAGGAAGATGAGGAAAGTAGGACATTGAAGTTGAACAGAACAATTAAATGGAAAGGACTAGAACGGGTTCTGGTCCTGTTCGTGTGGCTTCTTGTTCTCCTTTTTCCTGCTCTGAGTGGGAAGGTCAGCTCTCTGCTGGTGAAGATTCACTCCTCAAGCAAAGATTTGAGCTCCTCCTCATTAGAGTGACTTTCTGAAGGCGGGACGTGACACAGCGTCTACTGGGCTCTGCCCTGCCTCTTCTTGTCTGACTGATTGGAAGGAAAAATGCTACTGAAATAGCCTGGTAACTTCTCTCTGGGGAAAGGAACGCCCCACATTTCAGTAATTCGCAGAGGCTCTTTCTGAGCTTGGAAGGAAGCCATATCTAGCTCTCCTTGCCTGAAGAAAGATTCTTGAACGGGAAGCCTCACGGGGCTTGGAGATTTAAGATCCAAAGCAAGCTTGCCTGAGCCTGGCCCCTGGGAGACTGCGAGGACTTTGACCTTTCCCTCATGAGAAGATAGACAATATTTTCTGTGTTGCCCATAAAGGGAAATTCAGAGTCCATAATAGCCATCGAAATGTCTTTTTTGGGAGCAAGATTTTCTTCTTCCTGACACTGAACTGGTTGTTAAAAGTAAAACATATCAAGTTCTTCTTTACTGCTAGAAATTGGCACGATATTATTAGTTGAAATTGAATAAGAAACACAAAAAGCTATGGGCAATTTTCTGAGAATTACTGGCCAATATTGTCAGGAGGGAAACGTGGCGAGGAATGTCCTTGAGATTCAGACACTCCTCTCTTTTGTGCTGAAGGAATGATCGTGTTCTTCCTGTGGACTTCACAAGTGCCTTGGGGGAGTAAATGGTTAAGTGTGTGGGCTTGACCTTTGGTTGGAAGGTTGGTAGTTTGAATGAACCCAGAGGTTCCAAGGGAGAAAAAGCCTGGATGTTTGCTCCTGAAAGCTGTGCAGATTCTTGAAGAGGAGGGCTGCTGCCCACATCAGGACTTGCTATGATTTGGGATCAACTTGACGACAGCTATCACCAGCCATATGCCCTACAGTCTGTAAATTTTGTCCCCTCTTTCATCTTTCCTACAAATTCCAAAACCCTTTGCAAATTCCTGTTGCAGGAAGCCCTGCAGAATGGAAAACAGAGTGTGGTGGTGGTTTTTTTGAGCTCAGTGATTTGCCTGTTTTGAAGTAACCATCTGCTGGAAGTGACCTCATCCCTTTTACCATAACCATGTTCCAGAGTCAATCCTGTTAAAATGGTGAAGAAAGACACTGGGATGTCACGTGCTGTTGCTGAGGTTGTACATTGCACTATTTCAGAGATGCGTCATTTATTGTATATAGACACCATAGACTCATTTGCATATTTGCTGCACTACAGCATCTCAGCGGAAGGCAGTACATCGTAATTAGTTATGACACTCTTCAGACACATGGAAGTATCTGGAATAAGAAGCTCCTTTTCTTGATCTGAACAAAAGTGCCTCGAGCTAATGATAGCCTGGAGTGAAGGAGAGATTTGATTTCCTAAAACCAGTCCATTAAAAGTCTAAACTTGAGCAGAATATGTTTGGTTATGGGATGTTGGGGTACAAGGTCAAGATATCTCTGGGTGTGAGGGGTGTGAGAGATGATGGCTCAGGACCCTATAATGTCTCTCTTATGTCAGCGTGGAGCTCAGGGCTTGTCCATCCAGTCCACAGGAAGGCTTGATTGATACTTAGAGGTAAGGGATGAAGCGAGCTCTTTACGCATGTGAAATAAGCTTCTGTGAGCCGTTAGGCGTATATTTATAAACATTTATACACATACAAATATATATATATTCATACGCATACAAATATATAAATACATGCAAACACATGCAAATACATATATATTCAAACACATGCAAGTATATATAAATATATATTCATTCAAACACATAAATATATATACATTCATACACATACATATATATTCATACATTCATATATATGTATGTATGTATACACACACACACACACACACACACACACACACTCTCATCCTGGAAAGGGTTAAACTGGGCAGCTCCTTGGAGGCAAGGTTTCTGAGGCTCTGTCTAACATACTTTGGACATGTTGTGAGGAGGGACCAGTCCTTGGAGAGGGACATCATGCTTGGGAGGGTGGAGGGACAGCGCAGGAGGGGAAGGCCCTCTATGAGGTGGATTGATTCTGTGACTGGGGTAATCGGGATGGGTGTGTCGGAGACAGTGCGATTGGCACAGGACAGAGCGGAGTTTAGGGCTGTTGTACATAGGGTCGCTATGAGTCGCAAGCGACTCGACGGCACATAACAACAGCAGCAGCAATAACATATGCAAATATATATCTGTGTAGATATGTATATGTATACATATATAGGCATACCCCCTATATATATAAATATGCTCATTGTTGACAAGATAATTTGACTTACAGCAGCCCTCCATTGGGCTTTCACTGGGGGACACTGCCCATGTTGCTCTCATAGGGGTTAAGGGCTGTCATGGAGGATGAGGTTGATCGTTAAGCGTTTGCAGTCATTTCTTTCTTGAGATCATTCTTGCTGCCCATCAAACAGGTCTGGGCCTCTCCCGTTCTAGACACATGAGTGGGCCATGGGATAAGCGTATGATGAGGTGTCATGCTTTGACCAATAAAATGGGAGCAAATGACATGTGTACCACTTCCAGGCAAGCCTCTCAAAGCCCATGGACCATGCTGCCGTCCTGCCTCTTCCCTGCAGGGACCATGAGAGAACACACTGAAATCTCTCCATCAGTGTGGGGACCCGAGAGTTGATGCACTCAGTCCCTCTGCTCACCCGTTCCACGTGTGTATTGTGAGCAGGACGTGTACTCTACCTTCGCTAAAGGCTGAGACTGGTATTCTGTTGCTGTCACACGCTCTCGCCTGTCCTGATGAGACGTTGCTTAAATAAGACCAAACAAATAAGGCACTTTATTCAGAGTCACACTTCACTTCTGCTTGCAGGAAATAATTTGCACATAAGAGGGGAAGTGTTTGGACTATGACCTCAGTAGGAGAGAGAAACAAAGGGAACAAGTAAAAATTGACCCCCAATTTTCTTTAGGCGTGGAAACCATTTCAGTCAGGCAGTGCCAGCAAAGCCTACCCTGGAGGCTGGCTCAACCCAGCAGGTGATGTGCGGGCTGACCTGACGAACCCCTCATTTCCTCCTCTAATCTCTGTGATTACCACAATGATGAAGTGTGCCCAGTTCATTAGACGCCGTCTTTGAAGGCTGACCCTCCTTGCTGTGTGTAAGTGATAAATGCCAGAATTTTAACCGGCGGGCTTGGCCCAGAAGCCAAACAGTTCACTGCATGCCCTTAGAATATTTGAGCGATTTTTCTAGCTTTTCCCCTTTTAGGTGTTTATCCACTTACTTATACACCAGCATGTGAAGGTTCTAGGAGGGAAGACAGTGTCTGGCATGACTAGGTGGACCTTTGTAACAGATGTCCACTCTCATGAGTGAGATAGAAGAGTTCTGGTTGCCCAAATCCTCTCCCCTTGTCCAGGTCACCCTTCCAACTACCGTCTGCATTGTGGTTGTTGTTGTGTACCTTTGAGTAGGACTGACTGACTTTCCAGCCGATCTTCAGAGGCAGCAAATTGCACAGGAGGAGATTGCCAGTCCTTCTCCCACAGAGCAGCTGATGGATTCAGACCACATACCTTTGGGATTACAGTGCTGCTTCTTACCACTAGGCCACCAGAGCTCTTAGCTGTAAAGATTACCCTTTATGAATGATATTCTTGCTATCATCACACAGTTCATCTGGTCTTTGTTCATTGGTGTTTAAGGCCTCAAACTTGTGATGGATTTCAAATTCAGGTGGGATAGACTCAAGGTCATATGTTGGTTCTTGGGGATTTGTTTTCATTTTCTTCAGCTTTCATTTGAACTTGCATATGCGTAGTTCAGAGTGTGTTCCACAGTTAGTACCTGGCCTCGTTTTCACTTGAGATTCTCCAGCGATTCTTTCCACAGGTGTAATCAGTCTGATCCTTGTGTAGTCCATCAGGTGAGGTCCATTTATATAGTCGCCGTCTGGGTTTTTTTTGTTTTAGAAAATGTATGCAATGAGTAGATCGTTGATTGTATAAAATTCTGTCATTCTATCCCCAGACTCATTCCTGTCCCCAAGTTCAAATTTTCCAACTACTGATCCTTCTTCCTTGTACCACTCAGGAAAATATAGGAAAGATGGATGGACGGAAGCGGAAAACAGAGAGAAAAAGTGGCGCGTGTGCTTTTACACTGTAGAGTTTACAATCAGTGCCGGGAACAAAGTATGAATTGTTGAATGGAAAACCAATTTTCTCTCTAAGGTTTCACCCGAATCACAATAAAAAGTTAAAATAGAAAAAGGACGAATACTGCATGGTGCCACTTTTGTAAAACAGGACTGACCTTGGGGTTGGGGAGAGACTGAGAAAGATGGGTTCAATAATGTATATACTGCATTGAAACAGATGAGGGAGAAAACTGTTTAAAAGGGATATGTGATTAGGTATTTCTGTCACGACAGGAGTCTAGAGCGAAGGCTACATGGTGGAGTGGACCTGGGGGAGCTTTGTAAAACAATGAAAGAATTTAACTTTTCCAAGAGGGTAGTGTACTAGAGGGGAGGGTTGGGAAGGGAGAAAAGTGCAACAATGAATGAATGGAAATCTGAAGTCTGTAAATTTTTACTGAAATTAATAATAAATTTAAATTGAAAAAAAAAGTAAAATAGAAAGAGAATGAGAAAGAGAGAAAGAGAGAAAGAGAAAGAGACAACTTATTGGACACAACAGTGTTCCGTGGATATGGTCCAGGACCAGGAAATATTTTGTTTCATCCTACATTGGGCCACAATGAGTTGGGAGCTGACTTGACAGTAGCTAACAATAACAACAATAATTAGGATTAGAACCTAAAGACTCCATTATTTCCCCCACATTTTCTAACCTCACATATAAGGTCAACTCCCTGGTCGGTAATGCTTGTGGTACTCTCTCATAGGGAGCTCTGGTGGCCTAGTGATTAGATCCTGTGTTGCAATCCTAAGGCATATGGTTGGAGTCGACCAGCTGCTCCAGAGGAGAATGACGGGCTTCATCCTCCTGTGTGATTTACTGCCTCTGAAAACCTGCGGGAGGGTCAGGTATGGGTCAGTTCCACCTGGACAGAACACGGTAACAACAACAACAACAACACAGGTTGAGCGTAGACTAGTGACTCTTTGTAGGTACCAATTAGTAAAACGGAGCTTATCTATTTTGATGAGGATCTTGTTAAAAATTCAGATCTGGAGTGCAGCCTAAGATGATTATTTTTTTTCTGTGTTCATGAGAAGTTGTCATTCTGTTCATTGGAAGGTCCGTCTGATATACCTGTCCCTTTTAAAGAGCATCAGCTTAGAGGCTGCATTACTGGTAAGATAATTAACTTAACATGGGTGTTCTTGGCTCTCAGACCACACTTTGAGGAGCAAGAAACCAGACAAGATAGTTCCTACTTTGAGGGAGGTAAGCATTTTAAGAAGGAGGCAGTAACGAAGCCAGAAGACTGAAGATGGGACCATATACACAGTAACAGACATGGAAGCTAGAACTGTGTTGGGTATTTCCCCCTTCCATTCTCATTGAACCAGTTTTAGACAGACCTTCCCTCTCTCATACCAATGTCCTGACTTAGGTTGTCAAGAAGTGGATACTGAGATAGAGTTTGGGGTCTGTTTGTTTATGTTGCTGTTAGTGGTCATTTAGATGAGCCCTCATGATGACCCCATGGACAATGTGGATGGGGTGTTGTACTCCATAGCATTTCAGTAGCTGATTTTCAAAAGTACAAGATCTTTCTGAAAGGCAAGACCTGTCTTATTCTGGAAGCTCTATTGAAACTTGTTCAGCATTGTAGCAACATGGAAGCCTCGATGACTGGATGAGAGATAAGCGTGACAGGCCATCTGAATGAAAGGTGATAGTTCTGCCACTGCACCATCAATACCTCTTCAAAATAATTACAAAGATACATATACGAGGAAAGGAAGTTAGAAGGATATATCAAACTGGGCCACAGGAAAACCACACTCAGCCAGCTTGGGGAATTGTGAAGTGAATGTTCCCCTAAAGTGCCTCTATTAGTGAGCTAAGGGGCCTGGTCTTCTATACCTCTAACATAAGCCCACCTCACTCATTCATCTAATGATGGCTGCTTCTGCAAGGGTGTATCCCCGGAAGAGGCTGATCCTTGCAGTGGACACAGACCCCCAAAGGACCTGGTGGCTAGGGACAGACTGCCTGCTCTCCATTCCTGAAGGGTGTCCTAGGTAATTAATGTCCACATTCATCATGGTGGTGCTTAAAGAAGTCAGAACGTGTCTACTGACATGTGTAGATGCCAGGTTTGTATGATGCTTTGGAACTGACTAATACGGTGATTGGCAAATAAATTCCCAGAACCTAATCTTTCTACAGGCATAGCTCCTCAAAACCTCAGCCATAAAGATTTCCCAGTGAGGGTGAGGAGAAAGGATGGGAGGGGTAGGATTCAGGTTTCCACTTATTTAAAGAACGTACAGAAATATCTAGGAAGGTGGACTGCTTAGAAAACAGATTCTCTACCTCTAAGTACCAATACGGCAGAAGAAGTGGTGAAATTCCTTGATGATAGTTAAGAAAGAGGAATAGTCTAAAGAAAAGTACAGAAAAATAAAGGCGGCCAAGCAGCCTTAATGGATCAGTGGTTAATGAATTCAACTGTTAACCAGAAGATTGGCAGTTCGAACCCATCTGCTGCTCCGCTGGAGGAAGATGGGATGGTTTCCTCCCATTGAGACGTAAAGCCTCGGAAAGCCAACTGGAAGTTCTCCTCTGTTCTACATATTCAGTGTGAGCTGGAATTGACCTGATGGTAGTGGGTTTAAAGCCTCACAGGAAAAATGACTCAGAGATGATCTATTATCAAGTATGTCAGGAGTTTGGGATGGGATGTGACATCCTTGCTAAGGTCACAGCCCTGAGCCTATGTAAAGAGATTAGGGTGAGACGCAAAATCTTAACCAAATCACAGCCTTAATCTGATATAAGGGGAGTTTCCTTGGGGCGGTATAATCATCTTGTATCTTGTTGTTGTTGTTATGTGCCGTCGAGTCGTTTGCGACTCATAGCGACCCTATGTACAACAGCCCTAAACTCTGCTCTATCCTGTGCCAATCTCATTGCCTCTGACACACCCATCCCGATTACCCCAGTCACTGAATCAATCCACCTCATAGAGGGTCTTCCCCTCCTGTGCTGTCCCTTCACTCTGCCCAGCATGATGTCCTTCTCTAAAGACCTTAGAAAAGATAAAAGGGAAGAGAAATGGACAGCAGAAGAAAGTCCTACTATCCAGAAAGCAGAGCTAGGAGTGGAGCACTTCCTCTGAACCCAGGATCAGTGCTTGGAATCTCCTGGACCCAGAGGAAGGTTGGTGCCAAGAAAAGTGGAGATCTCCAAGGAATGTGGACCCACAGATGCTGAATGGAGACGAGGAGCCTTCCTCAGGGTTGACCAGGGTGAGAGGTTTCCCCTAGGACAGGCATCCTGGATTCAAACGTAGAGCCTCCTAACAGGAGAGAATAAGCTTCTGCTTGCCAAAGCCATCTATTTGTGGAATTTGTTACAGAAATAGTTCTAAAGAACAGAAAAAAATCCACCACAAAATGGTTTACATGGCTTCCAAAGAATAAGAGCCCCTTGGACCACCAGCTCCAGCAATTGCACTAGAAAAGAGAGAGAGAGACACCCCCTCAGCTGCTGGGGAGTCCTTGCTCCAACTTGATCATCCCATAAACTGAGAATCGCACATCTTTAACACAAGTTTCCATCAAATCCCCCTGAGAAAGGGGAGAGACTTGGAGAGCCCATCTTGTCATGTACCATCAATAAAGTACACTGTACTCAGTAAAACAAACAAAACCTCAACAACCTGAAAAACAAACCAAAAACAAACAAAAAGACCAAAAACCAAAACAACAACAACAACAGCGCACGAAACCAAAACCAGGTCATTGCTGTTGAGCTGGAATCAACTCATCGCTGACACTTAGAAGACTTCAAAAATGTTTTCTCCTGTGGAGCTGCTGGTGGATTTGAACCCCACAGAGACACTGTGCTTTGCTTAGCAGTGCAATTCCCTACAGACTAGATCACCAGAAGGTCCTCATTGAATTTCCAACATCAACAGGTTAGAAAGAATTCAAGCACCACATGGAAAGCCACATATGAGCTTGACATGAGCATAATGGATACTTTCAAAAGCTCTTGATTCATAGTGTGTATTAGGACAAAGATTCTCACCACTGGACCAATGGATGGCAAAGAGATTGAGATTGTTCACAGCTTCAGTTTGCTCGGCTCCACGGTGAACACTCTCGGCACCTATAGCCAGGAAATAAAAAAAACGTATTGCGATGGGAAAGTCTGCTGTTAGGGACCTCTCTAAAGTACCCAAGAGCGACGGTATCTCTCTGGAGACTAAGGTCTGCCTGATATAGACCACGGTTTTTGCAATCACTTATGCATCAGAGAGTTGGACAATGACTAGGGAGGATAGAAGGAGAATTGACGCCTTTGAGCTGTGGTGCTGGAGAAGAGTATTGAATGTACCATGAACTGCCAAGAAAATGAACAGGTTCATCCTAGAGAGGGTTATACCAGGCTGCTCCTTGGAGGCAAGGATTCTGGGGCTTCATCTGACATACTTTGGACATGTTGCAAGGAGAGACAGGTCTTTAGAGAGGGACATCATGCTGGGTGGAGTAGAGGGACGGCGCAGGAGGGGAAGACCGTCTATGAGGTGGATTAATTCAGTGACTGGGGTAATCGGGATGGGTGTGTCAGAGACAATGCGATTGGCACAGGATAGAGCAGGGTTTAGGGCTGTTGTATGTAGGGTTGCTATGAGTCGCAAATGACTCGATGGCACATAACAACAACAACAACATGCAGAAACACCTCAAAACAGCAACACATTTTTAAATCTTCATCTCTGTAAGTTAGAAATCTAAGTGAAAGTTGCCTTTGTGCCTCTGACTCAAGCTCTTTCTCCAGGCTGGGAAACCCAGGTGTCAGCTGAGGCTGGAATCTCCTCTGCAGGCTTGGCTGCGGAAGGATCCACCTGCAAGCTCACTTGTGTGATTGCTGCCAAGAGTTTGTCCTTCAGGGTTGATGGAGAGGAGGTCTCAGTGCCTAGCTGGCTGTTCGATAGAGACCATTCTTAATTCTTTGCCACCTGGGCTCCTCCAGTGTGATAGTTCGCCTCGTGAAAGCATGCAAGCTAAGATGGCAATGTGAGTGCCCAGAAAAATGCAAGTCATAATCTTCAGGGACTTGTTCTTGGAAGTGATAGCCTTTTATTTCACCATATTCTGTTTCTAAGAAGCAAGTGACTGGATCCAAACCACACATGGAGGGCGTTGTATCAGAAAACTGCCAAGAGGTCATTAGGAACTGTCATTGAAAGCTTGCCGTATCTCATAAATTGATTTTAGTTAAAAAATGCACGCTCTCAAGTGTGGCAATGAATGAATGGGAATCCAAGATCTCTGTAAATGTTCATTAAAATTATTAAAATAAAATAATTTTTTAAAAAATGCACGCTCTCTTAAAGAAGATGAAAATGGCAGAAGTTGCTGCTTTGGAAATGTTTAAAGAAATTGTCAGGTTGTGTTTTGATATCCTGGCAAATCCAAACTATCATTCTCCAAATTCTATCAGTTACAGTTTTTGCGTCATGATCTACTGTGGTTAGCAGACCACCCTCATCTGGCAAAGAGAGAACAATAGAGAAGAATAGAGAAGAGCGTTTGCTGGAAGACGCTGCCCACCCAAGGCCAAGTGAGAGGGGGCCGGGGCTGAAGCAGCCAGCAGGCAGTTCTAATGGATTCAAGAGGAAGAGTAACGGGCATTATGCTGCTGGCTCTCAAGGCTCACCAGGTATAAAGCCTCAGATCAACAGAGATCATTAAAATATCTTGCACTTTGAGGGTGATCTGGGGGCATAGTCCATAAAGAGCTACAATGCAAACACAAAGGTAATGTCTGTCAGTTGGCTCGAATCCACTAGTGGCTCCATTGGGGAAAGAGAAGAAATATCCTCCCTTGAGATCTATGTTGTTGTTGTTAAGTGCCATTGAATTAAAAGCGACTCATAGCGACCCTATGAACGAAAGTCCTTGACACTTGGCATGTGTGACTTTCATCCTTTCTCCAGGTTCATAGAGTTTCTGGAGGCAAGCTATTACAGAGGTAGATGCCACCCCTGCTTCCAAGCTTGTTTTAATTGGGGAGTTCCACCAAACACTGTCCACCATGAGTAACCATTAATGCATTTGACACGTCAATGTCATAGTATTCAGCGTCACAGAAACCATGAGTTACCTCTGTATGGCAAGTGGATACACCAGGGCTATACGACCTAGAAGAATGCTAGCCTCTGAAAATTCACTGGATAGAGAGCTATAAGTTGGTTCCGACTTGATGGCATTGAGCTTTGAGTTGAGTTTGGGAGTTCTGATTTAACACTTTTAAGACCAACGTGGACACAATTGATAAAATAGCATATGTCAGAACCCCAGCTAGGAATGGAATGTTAAATGGCGCAATGTTGGGGTAAGCCACTAGCGTGATGAATTGGATGCATAGAGGATGTCTGGACGCTAAGCAACGATCTACTGATTCTAGGTCTCAGGAGTGTAGCACCATCTGCTCCCACCAGGGCTGAGACACGAGTCTGGCTTCAGTGTGGAACGGCTCATGTAGTGGAGGAGAGGGAAGGACACATGGCCCCTTGTTTGAGATGGCCATGCTGAAGACAAGGACATTCAGCAAAGCAGGATGTGGGGGAAGGCCACTTTGTGGATCACTGTAGGCTATAAGAACCACTGGGATGCTTTCTCCAATGATCGCTATCGCTTTGTGGAAAGGAGTCTTTTGTTGGGGGAGGTAAAGAGGAGAATGAGAAGGACACTTCTGAGTAATTCATAGGAGGAAACCAGGAGAGACATGAATTTCCTACATCCTAATATATTTGTGTACCCGTTTATTCAAAAAGTATATCAGCCGGTCTGCTGAGTGCTGGGGGTATAGAACTCCTCCAGGTCCAGGTTGAGGCGGTCGAGCAGACATTCAAACTTCACTGTGCATCTGACACCATAGTGGGGCTCATTGGAGCCCTGGAGGCCAATCCCACTCCCCGAGCTTCTCATTCAGCAGGGATGGGGGGTGGGGAAGGGTATTGGTGGGAGGGGAGGGCTTTCTAGCAAGTTCCCTTTGGTGCTGATGCTGTTGATCTGTGGCTCCTGTTTGGAGGACCAGTGATGGGGAAAGACTTGGAAGACCACATTTAAGGAACAGATCCACGAGGAAGAGATAGCTTTGCCTAGAGTTAATGAAAATGTGAGCAGACCAAAGAGAACAATAGACATGCCAATTAGCCTTTCCAAACGGAATGTCCCTGCAGAAACCATCATGAAGTGTATGCACGTGTGTGTACAAGAGGGTGTGCATTGGTGTCCATGTGTGTGAAGCTCCTGCTGTGGCCGCTTCCAGTCATCATTTGGGGGCTCACGTGAAACCAAACGCTGGTGGTGAGGGCTGGATAACGGGCCTCTGGTCATCTCATTCTCTGTCCAGAACTCACTGGTGTTTACCCCCCAGACCGCAGGTTGGCAAAGTGAGGTAATGAGATGCCTCTACTCTCTCCTGTTTGTGCAGCTGAGCCTTGACTTCTGGCCCCTCCTTCTCCAGAAAACCCGAGTCATACATTTTTAATTGGAGTTTTTCAGCCAAAGAGCAAACTGGCTGACTGCCCAACTCATGGGTGAAGATGTCGAGAGAGAAACTCTCACCTTCTGTCCTGCTGGCAGCAAATGAAAACAAACCACCCTCTCCTGCTCCCAGCTGCCTTTTCTCCCCCACAGGCTGACTCTATTAAAAGTGCTGGCTCCTTCACAGGTTTCAAGCCAGGGGACAGAAATCCACTGCCTAGCCTCTGCCTTGCTCTGGCAAATGTACGCTGGGGAAGATTGTCAAACTCTCTGCTCCCCCCCCCCACCCCACACTCCTTACTTCCCACCACTTGCCCCTGGCTAATGCAGCTTTAAGAGGTGGGTGTGACTTTGATGCTGGTGGTGGTTGGGGGTGTGTGTATGTGTGTGTTGCAAGAGCTTAGGAGATCATGAACCCTTCTCCCAAAGCAATAACTCAGTATGATTTAAAACCACAGCTAATAACATTTATTTCTAATTCTGTAAAGCCGTCTTTAAAGGAAAATAAAGCTTGCAACCTGCCCAACACCCCCAGAGGAACAATCTTTCTTTGGCTCGCTTTGGTAATTCAATTATGATGGCTAAAGTTGTGCAGTCATAGCAAAAGAGAGAGAGGAAGGGGAGTGGGGCGAGAGAAGCAAAAAAGAGAAGAAAAAGCTTGCCAGCAGCTGTCATCTATCTTGTGAAAAGTAAAAAGTGCTTACCCGTGCCCAGATAGTAAATCCTACCTGCTTTATTAAATAAATGTAGTATTTCACTCAGAGAAGGAGACCTTTGGAATATCTGGAAAATCGTACCGGCTTTGAAATGGAATAAAGATTGATTTATGTGCGTTGTGGCTTGTATGTGTGTTTTTTCTTCCCTTTGACACGAAGAATGGTAACGGAGACACAGGATTCATTTTAAAAGGCCCAGGAAGGGAGCTGGGGGTGGGGAATATGGAAGCTTTATTTATCTTACTTAAAAAAGGAAGGATCACCGGGCTTATTGGATAGCAGGGCGATTTGATTGCATGGGTGTTTCAAGACTGTTTCAGGAAATCCTATCGACAGACACCCAGGGTCTGGCCTGGATCCTGATGTGTAGGTGCTGGTTGAGGATGGCGGTGCTGATTATAAAATTAAAGATTTTTATACTTTATCTGCTTGCTCTGTTTTATACCCTGCTTTGAGTCAAAGTTAATTTAAGGCTGCTCTGTTAGGATCGTAGATGTTAGAAATACAAAGCCAGCCGGTTTTATTTAAAAATAAAATCACGAAAGAAAGGAAAAGTTTTGTGGAGTGTTGGCCTCAGATATGCCTGTTTCAGGTTCTTAAATGAAGTAAACAGAATTTTCTTCTCTATATTTTAACTCTAATCATATAGATTTTCCTTAATTTTCTCCTGTTCTTTCCTTGTGGTTCCCAAATATTTTCAGACCCTATACTCACATCCTTCTTTCTCCTAATCCGCAGCCCTCAGACCTGTTTTTCATTGTGTTTGTTCAAACATTCTTTTAGGTTGTATAGCCCTGGTCTGTCCACTTGCTGTACAGCGGTAACTCGTGGTTGCTGTGAAGCTGAACACTGTGACACTGATGTGCCAAATGTGTTAATGGTTACCCATGACGGACAGTGTTGGGTGGAGCTCCCTGAATCAAAACAAGTTTGGAAGCAGGAGTGGCATCCACTTCTGTAATAGCTTGCCACTGGAAACCCTATGAACCTGGAGAAAGGATGAAAGTCACGCAAGTGTTGAGGACTTTTGTTCACAGGGTTGCTATGAGTTGTTTATAATTCGACGACACTTAACAACAACAACAGCAATATACCCACATTCTTCTTAGTTCATCTTTGGCAGGACAAGAAAGCTATTCTTTCAAGGGGCTCTCTCAGATTTTGGGGACTTGCTTTGACTGGATTGACTAAGATCAGGTATCAAGCCTGAGAGAATGACAGTGGCCAAACCCAAACCAAATTTACTGCAGAGAACTTGATTCTGAGTTGTAGAGACTACGGAACAGGCTTGAGCTGCCCCGCAGTATTCCAAGACCTCGAATCCTTGTGCAAACACATTGCTTCATCTTTATCCCATAGAGCAACTAGGGCAGATTCGAATGGCCAGCCTCTGAGTTACCAGTTCAATGCTTCATCCACCTCAAGGGCTCCTTCCTGGGGCCAGTGGGATGAGATGATTCAGATCCGCTTGACTATATCCTGCCCCGAATCAGCTAGAAACGGAGTCAGCACCCCTCAAGAGTCTTGGACCATGTGTAGGGGAGGGATGACCATCCAAGAAAAGTGGCAGTGGGGCTACCAAAAAGGAAACAAAACTATACATATGTCCTTCAAGGGCGGAATGGATTCTGGGAACTTAACTCCCAGTCAGCTTTTTTCCTGGACCCTTGGCCTTTTGTGGGCCGTTTCTGTCTTCATAGTCACTTTTTAATGCCTGTCCTAGAAACACAATAGACTATTTCAGAAAACATTTTTTACTCCCTCAAATATTTGATAACTGAATACACATCCATTAAACACCCAGTTACCTGAAGTGTTCAATAGTCACCCCATTGGGCTAAGCCCATCATAAGGTAACTGCTGAAAGAAGGAAAGGGATTAAAAATGATTCAAAAATTTCCCCACAGTTTTTGGGAAAACTAAAAAAAAGGGGATAAACAATGAACCCTGCTTTGAAAAAGATGAGGGAGAGAACTGTTAAAAAGGGATATATGGTTAGATATTATTTGCATGACAAGAGTCCAGAATAAGAGCTGCATAGTAATGTGGTCGGGGTTGGGGTTGGGGGTGGGGGAGATTCTATAACAATGAAAGAATTTTTAATTTTCTTTTCAAAGAGAAAAGTGAACTGGGGCAGATGGGGGGTGCAGGGAGGAAAATGTGCAACAATGAATGAATGGAAATCCAAGTTCTCTATAATCTTTCATTAAAATCTCAGTTAAAATTTTCCCCGCAGAGAGAAAACAATGATCGTGTAATAACAGACATTAGGAGTGTCCTCTATCTTAGATCTTGAGAAAGCTTTCAGTATATTGTCTTAAATCATCACATAGATCTATGGGGTGGAAACTACCAAAACACGCACTTCTCAGATGAGGAGGTTAAGGTCCAGAGAGTAAAAGCAATCTGCCCTAAGACATCAGCCTAAGTAACGGGGTGTCGGGATTCCAACAACCCCTAAGCTCCCTGTTATACAATCTAAGAGGTAGTTTTGAGTTTATCTCTTATTTGGTAACTTTTACTGAATGAGGAAACATTTATGAATTCATTATGTGTTTAGTAAGATGTGCAGTACCGTGATGCTATTGTTGTTAGGTGCTGTCGAGGACGGCTCACAGAGACCCTGTGAACAGACACCCTGAACCCTGCCCTACCCTGTGCCATCATCATCATCTCTGACAATACCAGATTTGTCTAATATAGACTAGTTGTTTCCACACTAAGACAAATAGGGAAAAAGATGCATTTATAATTAGGAAGGCCTTTGATTATTGCTAAACCTCAAGTTTCCAATAATTAACAACAGTCATCTTTTTTTAATAGAGCTTAGCCTTAGCAAATGCCATGGCTTAATATTTCTCTTCCATCTGAAAGAGACAGTACTATAGACCCAGAAGTTTTAAGACAGTTGAAAAGCCTAAATAGTCTTTAACTAAAAAGTGCTGTACATTTAAATCCAACTACTCTAGCTACAAAGAGCTCTGGTGGAGCATCTGTTAAGTGTTTGGTACTCACTGAAATATTGGTAGTTTGACCTCACCTAACAACTCCAAGGGAGGACAGTGGGGTCTTCTGCACCCATAAAGATTAAACCTTGTGGGACAGGGGTACTCTCTCATGTGGGGTCACTGAGAATTCACCCAAAAGCACTCTAAAAGTCTTACTTCAGAAGTCACTGAGGAAAGAGTTGAAAACACAGGATTTCATGGGTCAGACACATTTGGCTTGAAGCCCAGCCTACCTATTTATTAGTGATTGTTATCTTGGTAAAATTCTTCCTCCCCTTCACTGTCAGTTCTCAGTCTGTTAATGTCCGTTTTTAATAGTATTTATAGGCTCACCTAAGCATGGAGCCTGTGGCCTAATAGAAGACTAGAGCGCAAAGTATCAGAGAAGATTTAACATGTCACACTATAAATCATGCACCTTTATACAGTGGGTTTTGTACCATGTCCTGGGGATGCAATTATGTGCACAGTCCCTGCTTTCAATTCATCTGTGGAGATGGCCGCTGCAGGGTTAGGGAGCTCTGGTGGTCTAGTGGTAAGGAGCTGCACTGCCATTCCAAAGCTGCCTGGTTCCAAGCCACCAGCTGTTCTGAGGGAGAAAGGTGGACAATCTCTTCTCACATAATTTAGAGCCTTTGAAAAGTCGCTAGTGGGAGGATGAGCTATGACTCAGTTCCGACCTGCCAGCACTGCAGAGCGTGACGTGCCCGTGACACGGACCTGATGTCCAGGAGGCTGCGTTACTGCTGTGTGCTGTGGAGTGGTCGCCGAGTCAAGATGACCTTGTGTAACATGGAAAGAAGGTTTGGCTGGTCCTGCACCCTCTTGGTGATTGTAGGTGTCTTCGAGTCTGTTGGTGTGGCCACTGTGTGGTCTCTCTCAGTCCAGGGACTCATCTGTCCCTGTATCAGACAATATTCTGTTGAGATCCATTGGTTTCTCCTGGTGAATATCTGGAAGTGGATCACAAGCCCTTTCTTCCTAGTTTGTCCTAGCCGGGGTCTCCGCCAAAACCTGTCTGCCGTGTGTCTCCTGGGATTTGAAATACTAGTGTCACAGACTCCAACATCACCACGATATGGAAGTTACAACAACACTTCTGTCAATTAGGTAGCTCTGGTGGCTTCGTGGTAAGACTTGTGCTGCTCAGTCAAACGCAAGCAGTTCACATCCACCAGCTGCTTCACAAGAGAAAGATGGGCAACCTCCTTTCTTTTCTCTTCTCCCCTCCCATCTCTTTTCTTGAGATTTACTGCCTCTGAATGCCCACTGAAAGGTCAGCTATGAGTCAGTGTGACTTGATGGTGACTAACAACAAAATCTTTTAAATTATGGTCTTGCTGAAGAGCATTGAACGTACCATGGGCTTCCAGAAGAAAAAGCAGATCTTTTGGGAGAAGCCAGAATGCTCCTTAGGAGCAAGAAGGGTGAGACCTGGTCTCGGGCATTTGGGGCATGTTATCAGGAGGGACAAGTCCCTGAAGAAAGCACCTGGTTTGACAGAGTAGAAGGTTGGTGAAAAAGAAGAACACCTTCAAGGTGGATCGACACAGTGACTGCAGCAATTCACTCAAGCAAAGCAGGGTTTGCGAGGTGTGGCACGACCAGGCGATGATGGGTTCTCTGGTACTTGGGGCCATGATAGGTTTGATCAACTTGGTGGGATCTAAAAGTTGGAAACAGCTTCCTAAAAAAAGTGAGAATTTCTCAGCCGGATGAAAGCAGGAGGAAGAGGAGGGGAAAGGTGAGTGCTGGGGGCGGGCGAGGCAGAGGAGCAGGGGAATATTAACTGCAATCCCATGACCAGAATCTCCAGAACAATCCTCATTAGTTTTGCGACTCGATCCTGTAAGGATGATTCATTTTAGTTCTATAAATAAAACTGCTAATCACAGGTGACTTCGAAATGTATCTTCTTCTAGAAGCCCCTCAATAATTCTATTTAACAAAACGTTTTAGAGAATTGTGGGGACATTAGCATATCTAAGAGAAATTCCTTTGGGAGAGAATTTGGAAAAGTCATTACTATAACAGAGAAGAAGTAAAAGACATTTCAGAGCCATTTCCAATTTCAGATTCCTATTTTTGCTAGCAGTGTTTTGACCTTTCTGTTCTATTTATTTAAAAAAATTAAATTTTCGGCTGAGTTCAGTCCTTCACAATGGGGAAGTCTCTCGCCGCTGACCTGGGTGGAAGTGCCACTTGGTCTTTGTCCCTCCTTCCCTGGCAGCTCCTGTGACTGTCTGTGCTGCTTGAGTCTCCACAGCCTCACCCCGCAATAGCCCCACATCCAAACTGGACCACTCTATTGGAACCAGTGCCCCTCTCTGCTTAGAAATAGCAGTAGTGAGGTCACCAGGAACCAGCCTGTATTGAGACAAGAACATGATCTGCTTAGAATAGTTTCCAGTCCCTTCTCTGTGCAGCATCTGGAGGACACATTACAAAATGCCACCTTTGATCATGTCATACTCTTACAACTGACTTTTCAGCTGGCTACCTACTGCTTCTCCACCAAGACAAAACTCCTAGAAACAGCATCCTCTGAAGGTGACTTTGTTCCCTCCTCTCATACCAGCTTCTCTGTTCCAGCCACATTGCCCTTCTTTGAGTTACTGACATGGGAAGCCCCCTCCTGCCTCAGTCCTCGAACATGTAGCCCCTCTGACGTAGGGTGACTAACCATCTCAATTTGCATCGGACTGAGGGCGTTTCCAGGCTGTTGGCTTCTCAGGCTTTCCCCAGAGTCTGCCAAGTCTTGGAGAAGCCTGGGCAAGGTGAGAAGCCATCTAACATCCTGCCTGGAGAGCTCCCACTTCTGCTTCCCCATCCATCTTCCTGACATGGAATTACGCACAGGGGTGTCATATTTGCATCCATCTAGATAGAATGACTGACAGGGCACTATGAGTCATAGTGGAGTAGACAGCACCTAACAACAACCACCAACCAACCAAAACCAACTAGAATGACTTACTGAAGGCACGACACAGATTAACTGAGGATGACCAGTTAGGGGCCATCCAGCTGGCTTTAATTCAGAGCGACCCATGTACACAGCACCAACTCTATCTACTCCCCCTGCCATGCTCACAGTCTCTGCTGTACGTAAAACCCCTGTTGTAGTCACTGCGTCAACCTAGCTCATGAAGACTACTCTTCTTCTTCTTCTTCCTCCTCCTCCTCCTCCTCCTCCTCTTCTTCTTCTTCTTCTTCTTCTTCTTCTCCTCCTCCTCCTCCTCCTCTGTGTACCACGCATGACCTTTTATTCATGGCCTTTTCTGATTAACATGCCCAAAGCTTGTGAGACAAAGTCTTGACATCCAAACTTCAAGGAATATTTTGGCTGCATTTTTCCAACATTGGTTGATGTAACAGGAAAAGACTCAGAAAGATGCCTGGGTACAGGGGCTGTGACATGGGCTCCAACATAGCGGGAGTTATGAGGATGGTATTGGATTGGCAGTGTTTTGGTCTATTGCTCATAGGATCATTATGAGTCCACCTGGCACTATGTTTTTGGGTGCCATCAGGTTGATTTTCAATATATAGTAATCTCATGTGACAGAGCAGACCTCCTTTGAGATTTTCTCCCAAGGAGCCACTAGATGGTTTTGAACCACCAACCTTCCAGTTAACAACTTAATCATTGTGCCACCAGGGCTACTCATTGTTTATTATGAAAATATCCCAACCATATAAAAAAATAGAACATGTGGAACCTCTGAATATACTCTGGGGATTCCTCTCTTTTCTCTATCTGCACTAAATCCTCTCTCATAATATTTTGAAGTAAATTCCAGCCCTCCTATCATTTCCTTTATAAATATTTTAATAGTATGTCTCTGTGAGAGGTAAGCCTTCCTTTAAAAATATATCTTAGGTGTCATAATAGTAGTGTAACTAGTAATAATAATAATTTTACTTTATTATATTTGCAATTTTACTGTTTGAATGAAAAATATGATTCATATGTACATACATATGCAATTTAATTGCATAAATAAAAGTACATATGTAATTCTACAGCTTAATTAAATTTGGGAGGGTTTTTTTGTTGTTGTTACAAATTTAACTCTTGAAAGAGTGATGGTATTCTCCTTGCTTCTTCTTGAATGTAATCTGGGAAGGGGTGGAATCCAACAAGGCAGGCTGGTCTAAGCTGTAGACTTTTACATTCCACACCACACTCTTAAAAACAGTGGTGTTACATGACAGTTGGTTCAAATCTCACCCCTCTCTCCTGTTCTCTGTCTGACCTTGGACAAATTTCTTAAACCCTTTGACCTATACTTTCTTCATGTAGAGTGAACACAATAAATATCTATACTATGCAATTTATCCTGAGAGTGAAATAATATGTTGCAAGGATAGATCTTTTGCTGTGGTTACAGTCATAATAGAGACTATATAAAGGCTGGCTTTTATTGTGGGGACTCTGTTGCTTTTCCTCTGTGGAAGGGTACAGAAAGAATTGTGAGCAACGATTAATTTTGGGGAAGGTATTTCTGTAACATGGTAGTTATTAGAGTGGATCCCGGAACTGATATTAATTTTGGGAAGGTCTTTCTGTAACATTGTGCTTGTGGGTGTGGATCTCAGAACTGATATCCCTACTTCCTAGTTGGGTGATTATTTTTTTTGTTGTTGTTGTTAAGGGAAGAGGGCATGAAAAACCAACTCAAAGTTGAGAGCTACCATTGTTGTTGCTCTCTGTTTAATAGATAACTCCTTTGTATCATAAAAAAGTAGCTGTGCCCTGGTTCAGGATGGAAGAGTATATGATGTTGAGGTTCAGTTCCCACAAATAGCACTGTCAGAGTGAAAAATAAGAACAGACATTCACTCTTAACTAGAATCCATGCTTGAACTCATATTGATATGAGTGGGACGAGGACCAGCCTGATCCCCATTGCCTTCTAACCAGCTCCCTTAACCTCTTGGGGAAGGGTCACCCAGGCAGTAAGTGGAAAGATTGCTTTCTGTGGTTTTGATGGAGCAGATGCTCTAAGGACTGAGGCTTCTGGAATTCTGCTCAGCAGTAAACTTTGGGGAGAGTTTCTCTGCCTCCTTCCAGCCTCCTCCCCGTTAGCTCATCCTACAGATGGTCCTGTAGAGTGGGATAAGAACATTCCCTGTGGAGGACCTAATAGCAACACTATGGGGTGATAGGTCTTTAAGTAAAAATGCACACACAGTGGCAGAGTATCCACATGAAAAAGTTAGCTGTTGGTACATGTGCATGGATAATTATGACATAAAATGAAGAGCAGTAACCATTTAAAGAAATAGGAGGATGGGATGAGAATTACAGTAAAGGAATTACTTTTAACTCAATTACGCATGACAAGGGACCTACGGAATGGGAATCGGAAACAATTCTGGGGGAAGGTGGAAGTACAGTGGTCTTTGGAGGATGGACAGTGTGTAAATATGTCATGTTGAGGAGAAGGTAGAATAAACCCAGGCGAGCAGAGGTATTGTAAGATGTGTGCAAGAATTCACCAAGCAGGAGTGTGGATTCCAAGAAAGGGACTGTGATGAGAAAGGTGGAAATGAACAGACCATGGCTGAGCAGTGGATGCAAGGATGAGAAATACACAATTTAATCTCAGGGTCAGTGGCTCATAAAGTTCGTCTGCCTGACACATCTGATGGATGATGTTCATATCAGCCGCTCTCCCTGTGGGAAGAACCAGGGCAAGGCACCATCTTACGCAATTCCATTTCTTCTCTCCCATCCAAGGGACCACGTCTCTAGACGAGTGAGTGGGCATGACAGTTCCACAGAGATGAAGGCCATTTGATTAATCTTGAACCAAGAAAGCATTTCCTCAAATTGGAGACTATATTTAGAGCCAGTAGATTATTGGATGGAGTTGTTGGGTGTTATAATGTTCAGTTCAGCTGACTGCTAATTTAAAGGTTGGATGTTTGTCCCCCAGAGTTATTTTGGAAGAATAACCTTGTGACCTGTATTAGAAAAATCAGCCAATGAAAACCCAGTGGACCATAGTCAGATACACAGAGTCAGTATCAGCTCAATAACAACTGGTGGTGGTAGTTATTTAGTGATTAAAAGGATGACCTGGAAGTCCAAACTGCCTGGATTTGATTCCTGACTGCCTCTGAGGATATTACTTAGCCTTTCTCTGCCTTAATTCCCTCATCTATGAGGGGGGGGGGTGACAAATTTTGTATAGGGTCAGTGCTATGAAAGAGTCAGCTATTACAGATACTTCACATGTGTTTGGGGGTCTTGGTTCTCAGCAAATGGAAAACAACCAGTGTTTTGGAATAGAAAGAAGATCAAAGAAGTAGAATGCACAGGCAACACGGAATAGAGATGAAGAGTGACAGTTCTTCTGAATGTTTTGGTCAAAGACTTTATAGAAGAATTCTAATGAAAAGGGTGGAAATATGGGACAGAATTTAAATGCTAACGGAATTCAGATTTTCTGTAGCCACTGAGATTAGATAAACCCCAAAACTATTGCTTTCAAATAATCTTTAAACCTCAAACTATTAACAACAAATATTCCCAAGAGTCTTCCTCCACTCAAGTAATGCTTAAGGTTAATTAGTGAAGAATGTTTGCCTTAAGCATTGTATTTTTAAAAAGAATTATCTGTAAGGGGTCAAATTAACAACAGCAGCAACTGGAAGGCTAATATGAAGCTTGGGGGGGGGGGAATGGCTTGATATTAATGAGGAAGGAACAAAAGGTCAGAATGGTTGCATAATTCAAGGAATGTCATCAATGTCATTAAAATGTACTTGTAGTAGTTATTGAACTGGTGCATATTTGTCTTTATATATTCTCAACAATATCTCAACTACAGAAACAAATCCTTTTAAAAATGATAAAGGATTCTGAGCTCAGCCTACGTTTGAATTCTGACCTTACCGCTTATTGGTGGTAGCACATTGAATAAGTAAAAGGAACCCTCCAAGTCTCCAGTCCCTTCCTTGTTTATGAAATGAATGTAATAATAAGCGCGCCTGCTTCACTGGCGGGTTGTGAGGGTTGAGTGTGAAGAAGTATGTAAAGTATGTCTGCACATTGTTTTCATTATCTATTACTGTGTAACAAATTGCCGCCACGTAGCCACGTAAAACTGTTGTAGGCCATCAAGTCAATTCAGATTTATAGTAACCCAACAGGACAGAGTAGAATTGCCCTACAGGGATTCCAAGGCTATAATCTTCAGGAAACCAGATTGCTACATCTTTCTCCTGCACAGTAGCTGGTAGATTTGAACTGTCAGTTAACAGCTTAGCGCTTAAGCACTGTGTCACCAGGGCTCACATTTATTATTTCACGGGCTGTGTGGGTGGGGAGCCCAGGCATAGCCTAGCTAGGTTGGATTTTCACCTGAAGGCTCAGTGACGCAAAGATCCACTCTCAGATGCATAGCGTGCTGGCAAGAACTCTTGCTTTCTGTCGGTTCCTTCCAGAGAGGATGCCCTGGGTGCATCTCTGGTTGTTGAGGATAGGCTATCCTCAGTACTTACACCTCGTCTCCCTTAAAGTGACCACTTGCTCATCAAAGCCAGCTAAGAGGAGTGGCTTTTCACAAACTGGGCATTATGATCTTATATGTGATTTTGTATAGAAATTGTCTTCCCGTCAAACATTCTTCTAGGTGGTCTAGCACTGGTCTGTGTGTTGCTGTACAGAGGTAACTCGTGGTTGCTGTGATGCTGAAGCTTGTGACAGTGATGTGCCAATCGTGGTAATGGGCACCTATGGTGGACTGTGTTGGCTGAAGCTTCCCGACTAAATCAAGCCTGGAAGCAGGAGCGGCATCCACTTCCGAAATGGCTTGCCTCCGGAAACTCTATGTACGAACAGTGCTCAGGCTGTTCGTTCATTGGGTTGCTATGAGTTGTGTATGACTCGACGTCATTAAACAACAACAACAACAACATCAGTCATATATGTATAATCACATCATAGCCTCACCTTGCCCATTTCTATTGGCTAAAAGCAACTCCAAAGCCTCACCTGCTCACAGAGATTGTACAAGCATGTGGACACCAGCAGAGAGGAATTACGGCAGTTCTTGTAAGTCACACACGTATCAAATACCTACTATTTCTTACTTTAAGAAATCACTTTGGTGAGCAGAAATCTTGAGGGCAGGGCTCGTTTAACTTGGTATCCTCTCACATAGTGTTGCAAGCAGTGAGTTCTAATTAAACACTGGGCAAATGACAGATCGGAATTTCCCAAGATGCTTCAGTAACTAGGTTGGTGTGGTTCCAGATGGTGGTGTATCATTGGTTCATATATGCTAAGTACGCTACAATATCAAAAGAGCTTCAAATCCTCAGTGATTTTTGATCTTTAGACCACTGAGACATGCCTGGGGAAATTGACTGGTGTCTTTCTTCATGGTGAAGCAAAGTCATCTACGACAATTTCTTTTTTTTCTTTCTTTTTTTTTTTAAAAATTTTATTTTATTATTTTCTGTGTGTATGTACCGTCAAATCGGATCTGACTGGTACAGGAGGAGAT
>NW_006399765.1:28608977-28615387 GCF_000299155.1 Elephantulus edwardii | reverse complement strand
TTTCTTTTTTTTCTTTCTTTTTTTTTAAAAAAATTTTATTTTATTATTTTCTGTGTGTATGTACCGTCAAATCGGATCTGACTGGTACAGGAGGAGATGGCCCCTCCTCTGGCAGAGCATCTGGTGGATTCGAACCGCTATCTCTGGGATTGCAGTGCAGCTTCTTTCCACTAGGCCACCAGAGCTCCCCTATCTATGACAATTTCTATGACTGAATATCCGTGGGCTTCCCCCGAACCAAACAGATATGTCTTAGAGAAAGTATAGCTAGTGTCCTACTTGACAGCACGGATGACAAAGCTTCAGCTCACATACTTTGGGCATGTTGCTTGTTTTTGTTGTTATGTGAGTTGCCCACTATACAACAGCTCTGAGCCCTGCCCTGAGCCGGTCTCACTGACTTCACCCCACTCAATCCCATTGTCCCAGCTACTGTGTCAATCCATCTCGTCTGGAGTTATTCTTGGAGAGGTAAATCATATTTGGAAATGTGGAGGGTCAGCAAAAAAGAGGAAGACTCTCAACCAGATGGATTGACATGGTGACTGTAGCAATGGACTCAAGCAGGCCAGAGCTGATGAGGATGGCACAGGCCAGGCCAGGGTTCGGATCTGTTGTTCTTACAATCCCACCATGGTGGAGAGGCCTTCATCAAGAAGAGGTGACTGTGTGCCTGCAGCAGTGAGCTTGGGCAGTTAGACCCGCTGGTGACTATGAGGCTGGTGATTGGGCAAAATGCTGATGTGACCTTGTCTCTGTGAGTTGGAGTCACCTTGATGGCACCTGACAACAACAACAACAACAACAGTATACCTCATTTTATGTTCATTATATCTGCAAAGACTCTCTTTTCAAATAAAATCACATTCTAGTGGTAGAGTCAGGACTTGGAAGTATCTTCCTGGAGAATGTACTCCACACCTGCCCTCCTGTGTTAAGTTGGGTTTTGCCAAAAGAGGAACCGGTCCGTGCTGGTTCTTGATTTCCCTCGTTCCCGTTCTCCTCCATCTCTCCCTCCCCGCAGCTGGAGGGATGTGTCAGTGTCTCTGTCTACAGCTCCTCTTCTTTGCATCTTTGATCTTCGGCTGGAGCGTGCCCACACCGAGTCCCTGGATATTTTACTACTCTCTGTTGATTCTCCACATCCTGCCCAGTGTTGTAAATAATCCCTTCACTGCCCTTATCCATTACCCATCCAATGTCAGAACCTTTACAGATAACTCAGGCTCAATGCCTTTTGGCAACAGTGGAATGATACAAACACTTCATCTTTCCTGTGGCTGCATTTATCCACATGATTTGTTATAAAGTTATAAACAGGCTACTAAAAATGATGATGCCAAAGGTGTTCCAGCAAATACACTGGCCAGAAACAGTGGCCAAGTCAGTGTGGGACCTGGCTTTTTTTTTTATATATATATTTTAATGAAAGTTTATAAAGAACTTGAATTTCCATTCATTCATTGTTGCACATTTTCCTCCCTGCCCCCCCCCCACACTTAGTTCTCATTTTTCTTTAGGAAAAAAGTTCTTTCATTGTTATACAGCCCCCTCCAGTCCACTTTACCATGCAACTCCTGTTCTGTAATCTCATCATGCCAATAATACCTAATCATATATTCTTTTTATACAGTTCTCTCCCTCATCTGTTTCAATACCTTGCACATTATGTATCCCCTCATTTCTTTTCCCCCCTCTACTAGTTTACTTAAAAAATTCAAATACAAATTTGAACAAATTCTTTCAATTTCCCTCACCCCCTCACCCATCAAATTGTACACCCCAAATATTAATCCCCCCTCCCCCTGCACATCCACATCCCTCTGCTTCTAGCCTCTCCCACCCCTCCTGGATCCTTATACTCATTCTACAGTAATGGTTTTATACAATATTTATCCTTATGGGGCTAAGTTAGTTCACTCAGCATAATGCTCTCCAGTCCCTCCCAAGTTTGGTAATAATTTACAGTTGTTGTTCCTGAGTGCTGCATAGTATTCCACTGTGTGAATGTACCATCATTTCTCAATCCATTCGTTTGTGGTAGGACATTTGGGCGGTTTCCATGTTCTTGCGATGGTGAATAATGCTACAATGAACACTGGTGTACAAATCTCAGTTTGTGCCTTAGTTCTCATATTCTCAGGGTATATTCCAAGTAGTGGAATAGCTGGGTTGTATGGAATTTCTATTTTCAGCTTTTTGAGAAAGTGCCAAATTGCCTTCCAGAATGGTTACACCATTTTCAATCCCACCAATAATGTATAAGAGTTCCTTTCTTGCCACATCCTCTCCAACATTTATGACTTGCTGCTCTGCTAAACTTTGTCACTGTTACTGGAGTGAGATGGTACCTCATTGTGGTTTTGATTTGCATCTCTCTTATTGCTAGTGATTTGGAGCATTTCTTCATATATCTTTTTGCCATTCAAATATCTTCCTCCGTGAAAATTTTTTCCATGTCTTTTGCCCATTTTGTAATTGGGTTGGCAGTCTTTTTCTTATGGAGGCCCAGGAGTATTCTGTAACTTTTATAAATTTCTTGTCTGAGATGGTATTACCAAGTGTTTGTTGCCAGTCTGTTGGTCTTCTTTTCACCCTGTTTGAAAAGTTTTTGTTGTGCACAGAGATTTAATCTTTAGAAGGTTCCATGCATCAATTTTATCCTCTTTAGATTGCGCATTTCTGGTTGTATTTGGCCGTCTCTTTATACCTTGGACTAGCGCTTCTAAGCTTGATCCCAGTTTGTCTGTTATGAACGTTATAGTTTTGGACTTTACTCTCAGATCTCTGGTCCACCTTGAGTTGATTTTTGTGTATGATGTAGATCCTGTTTCAGCTTTCTGCAGGTAGAAGTCCAGTTTTGCCAGCACCGTTTGTTGAAGAGGTTATCATTTCCCCATTTGATATCTTTGATTTCCTTGTTGAATATCAGTTGACCATAGATAGCTAGGTCTATTTCTGGGTTCTCAATTCTGTTCCATTAGTCTATGCAATGTCCAAATTCTTTAAGCACTATGCCACCAACTTTCCTTGAGAATGCTGTGAGATTAAAAAAAATAGAAGGGTTTAGCTCCAGAATAGTAGGAAAAAGTGTATTATGGGGTCTTAGGCTGCTGAGGTCAGCTTAAAGATGACAATGCGCCTCATTCAGGCTGTGGTGTTTTCAGTCACCTGCTATACATCTGAGAGCTCGACAATGAATGAATAAGGAAGACAAAAAAGATCAATGCCATTGAGTTGTGGTGTTGGGGAAGAGTGCTGAGTGTCCCATGGATGGCCAAAGGAACAAACAGGCAGGGTTTGGAGAGAGTGAAGCCAGAGCGCTCCTTGGAGGTGAGGATGGTGACACTTGATCTCACATACTTGGGGCATATTGTTAGGAGGCACCTCCTTGGAAAGGACCTCATGCTTGGAAAGGTAGAGGGTCAATGAAGAGAGGCAGCCCTTCACTGAGACGGATAGACATAGTGGCCACAGCAATGAAAGCAAGTGTATTAGAGATGATGAGGACGGCACAGCGTAGGACACGGAGCATATCTGTTCACAGGGTCACTATGAGTCATACTCAACTCAAGGACATTTAATAAGAACAGCAACAATAGGAAAAAATGGCTGCAATGTAAGGTCAGCGGTTCAAGTCCCCCAGCCACTTTATAGGACAAAGAGGTGACTCTTTCCTCGTTTTAAAATTTGTAGCCTCAGAAATCTGATGGGGGTGACCAGGAGTTGGGATCAACTTGAGAGTGGTGGATGCATACAAGACGGAACTCGGGAGTGGCAGAATTATATCACTTCTCTGGGCATCACTCTGGGCGGCAAAGGCTGACAGCTGTGGAGAACAAAGGGGGCTCCATGCCAGGACTGGGACCCCCAAGTCACCTTGGAGGAGTTCCAGAGAGAGATTTAGCAAGTGGAAGTGGGCTAGCAGAAAGCAAAGGATGCCCATGTTTGGCCTCACAAAGCATGTTGTGTGATGTGGCGAGTCTTAAAGATGCGACGTAATTTGGTCCTGTTGTAGGTGGCTCTTACTGTGAAAAGAACACACTTGAGGTGCCTGCTGATACCAGGGGGAGAAGAAAAGACATGTGGAACTGGTCAAACTTCCCTTACCTCTTCTGGATGAGGTCAGCCAGCTTGAGTGACCCACCAGAGACCCAGGCTCATGAAACTGGGGCAGGAAATGACTGTGGGTTTGTTACACAGACTGATCGTGGCCGACTTAACTGACTCAGGATGACGAGAAGTGGTGCCTTCCATCCTTTCTTCTTTATTGGTTGCACTCCCAGTACCAGTTGCTGTTGAACCAGCTCGGACTCTTGGCGATTCTGCATGTGTCAGGGCAAAACTCTGCTCCAAGGTTTTGGCAATGATTTTTAGGTAAGTAGACTGCCAGGCCTTTCTTCCAAGTCACCTTTAAGGGACTCAAACAACACACTTTTCAGTTAGGACCTGGGTGCATGTACCTTTTGCAGTGCCCCTTAGTTCTCCTGACACGTATTAAATACGTACTCATGGGAGGCCCTGGGGAAAGAATGAGGGACAAGGCCAGGCTCATCGCTGACTGCACGTCTGCCCCTCTTCTGGTCACTCTCTGCGGCCTATGCTGACTCAAGAGCCTAGTATGACCATGAATTAAAACAGGTCCCTGAGTGGTGTGAAGGGTTCGTATACTCAGCTGATAACCAAGGAGTTGGAAGTTCTAGTTCATCCACAGGCTTCTTGGAAGGAAGGCGTGGTAGTTGACTTGCAAACACCCTGGGGAGTTCTTTAACACACCTGGGATTGTCAGGAGTCCTCATTGAGTAGACAGCAGCTGGTTTGGCTTGCTTTCTCTTTGGGGGGCAGTCTGCTGTGCCTCCTACATTACCCTGCCTTTCCCTGTGTCTGTGTTTAATCCACTGCCACTGAACTGATTCTGACGTACGGGGCTCTGTAGAGCTAGCATGGCCTCTAGATTTCCAAGGACGTCAATCTTTATTGACACAGATGATGACATTTCTCTTCCGTGGAGTGGGTGGTGGGGTTGAACTGCTGACTTGTCTGGTTAGCAGTGGAAGGCTTAAGCAACCTGCCACCAGAGAGAGCTTTTCTGTGTCCATATCTGGTGCCTTTTTTATCACAAAAGTAAAAAAAGAAAAGAAAGAAAGAAACCAGATTGGTTTTAAGTACAAAAGGAGGATGTATCGACCCATGTCACTGAGAAGATGAAGGTGATGACTTTAGACGCAGCTGAATCCAGTGTCGTCAGGACTGACGCTAAGTCCGTGTTGCCCTGCTGTTTTCTGCTGGGTGGCCCTTCTTTTTAACTTTTTATTTTATATTGGTGTGCATACAAAATTCATGTACATTGTGTTTCATACCATCCTTTCCTCACACTGGGTTTCATACACTTGCTCCTGTTCACTGTATTTTGGAAATGAATCACCGTTGAACTACGCCCACTGTTACCCTATAGACGGTACGCCCACTGTTACCCTCTAGACAGTTCTTCTGTCTCAGATGGATCCGTCCTCAGGAAGTCCCTGGAGGAGCACACCTGCGCCCATCTCTCCCACAAGGCTCTTGCCACTAGATGGACTTGGCATCACCTACTCATCTCAGGGCAGGTTATGGAGGCGGCTGCCAGGGCCTGGAACGTGTGGCGTTCGCATAGCCTGGCTCGGGGGAGTCATCCTCCCCAAATCACGTTACTTCAAAGCCGGAAGGTAAACTCGACAAGTGGAGATAGAGAAAAGTGCTGCTCGCAGCAAAAGAGGGGACAAATGCTGGAGAGGCAAACATCAGGAGAGACGACCCAAGTGGAAAGTGTTGAAAATTCACTTAATAATGATTACGTCCTCCTCCTTAATGCAGTTACCTCTTCCCCGAGACCGCAGGCCACTTGAAGGGGAGGCTGTGCACCGCGTTCACTCCCCTGGGGGTCCCCAGCACCCCTTACAGAGTTCACACGTAATAGGAAATCACTATTTCTTGAATGAATAGCTAAATGAAGCTTGTAGTCTATAGGGAGAAGATAGGTAAAAAGGGATTCAATTCAGTGAGTCCATTTAGATTTTGGAGGGCAAGCAAGGTGGGAAATGATAGCCATGTTGTTGTTACTGAATTCCACCAAATAAGTTCCAGCTCATCGTGCTGTGAGGGCGTGGAGCTGCCCCGGGGGATCGCCTGCCTGTGCTCTTCACACGCTCAGAGCGTCAGGTCTTCCTCCCATGGAGCTGCTGCGTGAGGTCAAACCTCCAGCTTTCTGTGGACAGTCTTGAGCTTTATCACTGTACGTCACAGTTGCTGTAGGCACTGTACTGTTGTTGTTGTTATGTGCCGTCAAGTAGCTTGCGACTCATAGCGACCCTATGTACAACAGCCCTAAACTCTGCTCTGTCCTGTGCCAATCGCACTGTCTCTGACACTCC
>NW_006399765.1:28543405-28608877 GCF_000299155.1 Elephantulus edwardii | reverse complement strand
TCTTCCCCTCCTGCGCTGTCCCTCAACCCTACCAAGCATGATGTCCCTCTCTAAAGACCTGTCTCTCTTTAAAACATGTCCAAAGTATGTCAGACGAAGCCCCAGAATCTTTGCCCCCAACACTGTACTAGGATGATATTTAGATGTGATTTCAAAGCTTTCTAGGCGTGGACCATAATTAGAGTAGCCACAAAGACCACTGCCTCTTACCTACTCTCTCTTCACCTGGGTTGATTGTCCAACCTACAAGACAGATACAATGTAGGTCCTGAGACCATCGGAATTTACATACATGTGCGTGTGCATATGCGGATTCCTGTACAGAGACACACACAGTGTGTGGGATCTATTGTGGAGCTCTCTGGGGTCAAAGGACCACGTCTGTTTCTCAGCGCCTCCTTTCAGCCTGTTGTATCTTATCCTCTCCGTTGGGATGCTCTAACGTGAGGCACTTGGAGGAGAGCAGGCAGCCGTCACAGCAGCACAGAATCCGGGCTGTCAGCAGCTTCCTGGGGAGCTGATGACTCCAACGGCACCAATGAGAAAAAACGCTTCAGAGCGTTAGTGGTTATTTGCTCAAGTTTGGAGTAAAGATCTGCTCCTTGCACCTGACAGATGATGGGATGTGGAAACCTGAGTTCTGTAGCCCAGCGGTGGATGCAGGTGAGCCAGGTGCATAGAGGAGGACCAGCCACTCCCCAAATCACAACTGAAGTAGAATGAGGTGAATGCAGCATCTCCCCAACTTTGCTTCTTGCAACCGTCCTAATAGATTTACATGAACTTCAGGGCAAACACCAGCCATGTTTGCCAAAGACTCTCTAGAAATGATCGCCATAAGAGAAATGGTATGTTGTTGTTGTAAGCTACTTATTTCTTTTTTAAACTGAAATTTTAATGAAAGGTGATAGAGAACTTGGATTTCCATTCATTCATTGTTGTACCTTTTCTCCCTGCCCACCGCCCTCAGTTTGCTTTTCCCTTTGAAAAAAAAAATGTTTCATTGTTGTACAATTCACCCCAGCTACTTATTTCTTAAAAACTAATGTTCTATCTTAAAAATAAGGTCCCTGGGTACTGCCACTAACTGAAAGTTTGGAAGTTTGCCTTTGCAAAATAAAACACTTTTCCATAATTACCAAAACCCAAGTAAATCCCTGTCTGAGTACTGCTCTCACCATTTTTTAATAATCTTCAGCAAGATTTTACTTCTGTGTGATATTGGGTGCTACTATTCAATAAATCTCGGTATTCTGTTGGATCACCTTTTTTTAAAAAAAAAATAGGCATAAATATGGATCTTTCCAATGGTTTGGTTCCACAGGGTGAAGTGTACACAGTTTAACCAAGGTAAATTATTTCACTGAGGATATCAGTGAAATTTACTGAAAAGGATATTTTCAATAAACTCTAATACATGTACAAGTTCACAACATCAGTAACAACAATAAAAATGACATATGTGGTTCCATATGCATATATGTGAACTTCTGCTGTTACGGACCATTAAGTTAAAATAAACTTGTAGCTGACATTATAGTTACTTTTCAGAAGCAATAAATTGCATGAGAGGAGCTTGCTAATTTTTTAAATTTCTCAACATGGTGCAGTTGGTGGATTTGAACTTCATGATTTTGAGTTAGCAGTGTAACTCCTTACCACTAAACCACCAGAGTTAAATAATAGATTAGCTCAGATTATAATGAATTTACTGATGAGTACTGGGTACTTTAAAATAAAACAACTGAACCTCTAAGAAACCTAGTAGTCTGGTGGCTTCGTGGTAAGAAGCTAGCTGCACTACAATCTCAAAAACACATGGTTTGAATCCCCCGGCTGCTCTGTAAAAAAAGATGGGCAGTTTCCTCCTGTGCAATTTACTGCCTCTAAAAATCAGTTGGTTCCAACTCAACGGAATAAAAGAACATGAAACCTGGTGGTCAATAATATTATAAAGCAAAGATGACCGGTACGTTAGGGTCAGGGGAAACCAGTTGACTGGATGGAAACCATCTCAAAGGAATGAATGAGAATGTCGTTACCCTGTGAAATATATAACTGATGTCACTAAACAATTTGCGTGGCGATTGTTAAATGGGAGCTTATTTTACTGTGTAAACAAACTCACCCTGAAAACACAGTAAAATATTAATTTAAAAGTTTGTGTTATTCATCTGCGAAATGTCCAGATTGTGCTTTTTGGTTGCATCACAAGACAGTTTAGAGTGTGGTTAAGAGAGAAGGTTCTGGAGCCCGAGGATTCTAGAATTGAATCTTGGCTCACTTATTAAATAGATGGCCTTTCCCACCTGCTTGTTCTGTTGTGCCTTTTTTCTTGTCTGCAAAACCTGGAATCCAACAGTGCATGCGTCACAGAGTCATAGTGGGGTCTGGATAAGTGAGTGAAAACAGAGCACTTACAAAATAATGTGACACTTGAAGTGTGCTGTACCCCATAGCTGTTGTTATTATCACCACGGACTATTTTACACACCTCTACTCTCTTACCAACTGCTTCTCCTTCTCTAAAGGGTCTTTTGCAAATAAGCTATGCTAATTGTTTGTTTTAACAACATGTTGTTGTTATGTGCTGTTGAGTCACTTGTGACTCATAGCAACCCTATGTGCATGAGCCCCAAACCCTGCTCTGTCCTGTGCCAACCTCACTGTCTCCAACACACCTACGCCTGCCACTCCAATTACTGAATCTATCCATCTCATTGAGGGTCTTCCTCTCCTGTGCTCTCTCCACCCTCCCAAGCATGATGTCTCTCTCCAAGGACTGATCCCTCCTTGCAACATGTCCAAAGTATGACAGACGAAGCTTCAGAATCCTTGCCTCCAAGGAGCAGCCCGGCTTCACCCTCTCCAGGACAAACTTGTTTGTTCTCCTAGCAGTCCATGATATATTCAACACTCTTCTCCAGAACCACAGCTCAAAGGCATCAATTCTCTTTCTAGCATCCCTAAGTCACTGTCCAGCTCTCCAATGCATAGCACGCAATTGCAAAGACTATAGCTGAGATCAGGTGCACCTTAGTCTCCAGCCTGACATCGTTGCTCTTCAGTACTCTGGAGAGGTCCCTGACAGCTGACTTTCCCAATGCAATTCATCTCTTGATTTCCTGGCTGTCCATAGCTGAACTTATAGAAAATAGTTCCCAAGGAGAGGGAACAGAAGGTTGGTGCTGTAGGAGGAAAAAACACTGGTTTGTCTAGTCACATGTTAAAAGGACCACTCTTTGGACATTTCTACCTTTCACTTCTGAACATTTTCCGTGTCCTCCTCAAATACAAGGATGGATGGATGGGAAAGTAGATCGGGAAAGAACAGACAGGAGGCCATGGTGTAAGTGCTATAGAGAAAGGGACAGCTTCATCTTGCCAGGTCTATGTTTCCTCCTTAGTTTTGGCATCTCCCTCCCTCCCAGATCTAGCAGCTACCACCTAACTACTCTCCCAGGCTCCAGTATTATCCTCTTATTTCCACCTTTTAAAGCTTTACTACTACTTTATTTCTCAAGCGTTGTAATTCTGCCCTTTCACTGATTTATAAGTGAGAACGGTGACCCTGTCTCAGATACGTATTATCAGGAAGGAGTCTTGGTGGCACAGTGGATTTAATGGTAGGTTGCTAACTGAAAGATCAGTGGTTGGAATTGACCTGTTATTCCTAGGGACAAAGATGAAGCGACCTCCTTCCTAAGAGATGGAAACTCCATGGGGACATTTCTAATCTGCTTTGTGTTGGCCCACTCTGCAGGAAAGACTGGCCTCCAGAGACAGACATCATGGTTGGTGAAGTAGAGGATCAGAGACACGAGAAAGACCCTCAAAAAATGGATTGACACTGTGGCTGGGACAATAGATTTTGGGGACGTGCCCGGCAAAGTGGAGTTTAGTTCTGTTACACGTTGACTGTGATGAGTCAGAACTGACTTTATGGCACCTGAAACAACAGCTATTGATTGAAAAACCTTCTCCAAGGTGTTTCCTCAAACCCAAACCAAACTCACTGTAGTGAATTTATTCCAAGTTAGTGTTTCCCAAACGTCCACTATTTGAGATGCCAATTCCATATCTTGTCATTCAACAATCTTTGTCAAATGGTTTCTGACTCATCTCCTGGTCTCATATCCAGCTAACTTTCTCTGTTTCATTCATTCTTGTCATGTTAGAAAACTAGTGACTTCTTGAAAAGCACACATTCTGTCTTCCATGTTTTTGTCTTCATTACCTAATGTTACTGTAACAGAAATACCATGTGTGAGTGACTTAGCAGAAATCTTTTTTCTCACAATTTAGAAAGTGAAACGTTCTCGGGGAAGATTCTGTCTCCAGGTCATCTTGGGGGGGACACCTGGTCCCTGGAGCGTCTGCATCTGGGCCATCTTCTTGTGGCATCTCTCTCTTTTTCCATCTCTGCTTCCTGGAACTCCCGCCTAACGTGCTCTTTTTAAAAATCTCAGAGGTAATTGATTCAGATCCTTCCTACACAAATGCTGTCTCACTGACATAACAAAGAAGGCCCAGCCCCAAATGACATGATAACTACAGGAACAGTGGTAGATTTACAGCATTTATTTCTGGGGACAAAATTCTTTGTCTACCATTGACCTTGATGCTTCTTTTACCTTTAGTGTCATTTCCATCTGCAAACAAACAAAACAACAAAACAATACAATCTGAGCCGCTGCTTTTGTAAATTTAAATTCTCTAAGATGAGCTTGAAGCATAAGGTCATTATTTATCCTTTAGCCAAAGTAATTATTGTTAGAAACAAAATATATATGCTGATCTTTATTTATCAAGAGAAATCAAATATGCTGAACAATTTGTTCTTAGTTTAGTCAAGGATATAATTAAAATACCTAGTGATGACAAAATAATAGTTACTTCTGAGTATTTTCTATATGTCAGAAAGTATTCAAAGGGCGTTGATGCATATTGTTATACTCCCAGGTGTCGGGGACAACATGACTTAACAGTAAGCACAAGCCACCTATTGGGATTCCACGATAGACTCTAAAATGGGAGCGAGGCAAGTAGAGAAGGAGGGAGACAAGCTAATACACACCCGATGCGGTCATGATTCTGCACATGTGAGGAAGAAGCTGATCTCTCTTCCTCTCAGTCCATTTTGTCAACTTCGTGGGTCCCATCCTCACCCTTATAGCTTCATAATTTTTCATACAGTGAACTGTTTTTCATTAAATAAACCGCTAATTTATCTGGGCTGGTAGAAGAAACAAGAACTTGTTCCAACATCAATGATGGACTTGCTGAGAGATGGTCTTTCTAGGCAGAGAAACACAATTTTTTTAGTATCTTTTATTATTATTATCATTAATTTTAATGAAAATTTACAGAGACTTTGGATTTCCATTCATTTATTGTTGCACTTTTCTCCCTGCTCCCTTGCCCCAATTTGCTCTTCCCTTTGAAAAGTAAAAGAAGAATTCTTTCATTGTTATACAATCCCTCCACCCAAGTCCATTCTATTCTATGCAGCCTTTGTTCTGGACTCCTGTCATGACAATAATACCTAATCACATATCTCTTTTAAACAGTTCTCTCCCTCATCTGTTTCAATGTAGTATACATTATTTATCCCATTCAAGCCAAGGTAATTCTGATAGTAAAAAAGATGCTTCTGATAATATTTCAGAAACCAAAGACCATTCCCAGACACTGGGTCTTGTGGCCGTCCTATTTATAGGTACCTCAAGGGATTTTCCAAGGGTCATTTTCCCCACATTTTCAGACCCCAATTTATAGTAGGATTCTTTTCCAATGACTTTGTTTTAAGTTTGTTCTGATGGAAATTCAACGCTTATCTTTTTAATTTGTTTTCACAAATCATATAAGGTCAAAAGCGTGGCATTAACTTGAGAAGGCCAAGGAAGATTCCAAGAAAGATCCCACTTCCAAGAACTGATTGCAACTCACGGAGACTGTCCATTGGGTTTCTCAGGGTGTAAATGTTTACAGAAGACTGTTCATTGTTCTTCTGCAGAGCAGCGAGTGGATCTGAACAACTGATCTTTTGGTTGTAGTGAAACACCTAACACACTAGAACACCAGATGTCCCGAGGTAGAACTGCTAGAAACCAAGAGTGCCCTGCATTTATTTAGAAGTCAGATTGGAGATGAGCGAAAGGTGGCTTCCTTCCTCCTCTTTCTTTCCTTTGCTATTCTGGGAGCACACAGGATGTGTTCCCGCCTCATGGTCTCGTCATGTGCTGAGACACTTGTCCCTCAGATAGCGAATGACTTATTTCCTCACCTGGTCACTTTGTTCTCCATGGCTCCTTTCCTAACTGTCTATAACCTCTTTGATGTTAGGGATGATCGTTCAAAAGAGGGTGTGAGGGAAGATGAAACCTTTCCTATGAAAGGCAAAAATATTCAACTTTTTTTTGGCCATTCTGAGAGGGAGGGGTACTTCTGTACAATTCAAACAAGGGCTTTTTGAACTGGTTCATTCTGGTTCCCGCCCTTGATGAGAACTTTCATGTCTGGTTGCCTAGCAGGTAAAGGACTGGGCTGCCAACTCAAAGGTAGACAGTTTGAATCCACCCACTGCTCCCCAGGAGAACGATGGGCAATCTCATCTTATGTAATTTATAGTCTCTGAAAACCTGCTGGAGGTCAGCTGTGAGTCAATTCTGGATCAATGGCCCCTAACAGCTGCCACTTCAGACAGAACCAGAATTCTGATTCAAAGATGCTTTCTGTGTCTCCTGCAAACTCTGTGGCTTCCCCATCTAAATACCAACACGCTTTCCTGTCATATGAGGAACCTTGGTGGCTCAGAGCTTTACTTTTGGGACTGGTAACCTTTAGGTCATTGGTTTGAATCCATAACCTGCTGTCCTGGAGAAAGACAAGCAGACTTCTCCTGTAAAGATTTCCAACCTTGGAAATCCAGTGGGTGGATGGTCATCCCAACCGAGACTCCACTCGATGGCAGTGAATATTCTGCTGGGAGGGGACTCTGGTGGCACAGTGAATAGGTATTTGTCTCCTAACTGGAAGACTGATGATTTGAACACACCAGATGCTCTGTGGGAGAAAAGGCTGGAACCTGCTCTTGAAATATCATCAACAGGAAACACTGTGAGGTAATTCTACTCTGTTCTGTGGGTCTCTAGAAATAACAAGTTGGCAGCAAAGAACAACATATTGCCATGGTCAAGGCTAACTTGAAGGCAATTAACAATCACAACCAACAATAATGTTTATTACATCTTCTCTTTCCCTGTAGAACGAACATGTCACAGAGACAGATATTGCGTTGCTGTGTTTAGTGGATGGCCCAGAAATATTTATGGAAAGAAAATGTAGAGTGAAACAAACAAACAAAAACCCAGGGAGCTCAGCTTGAGCTCTGAGTTTATTGCCCACTTTCTTCTTATTTGGTTTAGCCTTTATTTGCTATTTAGCCCTTCCACTCCAGAGAGAAATTCTCCAGGATCCTGGGACTTACCTGCAGCATTTTATCCCCTTTCACTTCCATTCAATGATATGAAAAATTGCTGCAACCCGGCTTCGTTTCTTCTTTAGAGATCTCTCTTTCTTGGCCTGTGCCGAATTTAATGGAAATTCTAATAATGGGATGAAAATATCATCAGGGTATTTCATTACAAGATAGGCAACATAAAATATCCCACCCCCACATAAATAAGATAAACCTGATATTCCATCTCAACTTCTTCCACTGAAAAATCATTCCTTCTCAGAAGCTTCAGAGGCGTCACAGTAAACACCAACTTGTCAAGAGTGTCTTGACTTGCGAATAAATAGAGATTTTTAAACCAGCTTTTGGTGCCTGGTTGGGGTGCACTTTCCAAATGTGAACAACTCCTTAAAAGCTACATTCTTTGAATGAATATTTGTCCATTGTTTTCCACTTTGCATGAGAGGTTTCGGTTTTGTTTTATGACCAGGCGGTGCATAATTTACAGCACCTCGTGTGTTTAAATATCCAGCGTAGACTGGTGTTGGGGAGGAGGTTACCACTTTAATTACTGGGCATCAGCCTCCCTGAGACTGATAAAGCTATTAAACCGGAAATTCAGTGTGGGCCTGGAATGATGCTCCTAAAATTGAAAGATGGCTCCCCCTGTTTTGTCAGCCCTACTGTCACCACTAAATTTCCTCTCGATGTAAAGGTGTAATTCTCCTAGCCAGCAGACTGGAGATTAAGGCTGCCTGGGGAAGCCAGATGTAGAGCTCCTGTGGGCTAAATCCCCCTAAAACTGATTCTCTTGGTGTCTTTTAAGATTTTGACACTAATTTGATTGACTGCTGTGTGTAACTCCGGGAAGGGGGTGAGAAATCCATTCAAGTCTTGGCCCTGAAAGAAAACTCTCTAGCCAATTACAGACAGCTGAGGGGCTGACAAAACAAGTAAAAAATGTCACTTAGAGTCACTGCACCCCGTTTCCTTGATAAAACGAGAAATGCTTCCCACTCTCCATCGGCTAGACCAGTTATCTTGTTTAGCCACAGCCGTTCACACAGGTTTTTATTGGTTTTATTCAAAACCCTTGCTTTGCCGCAGCCAGATGTGTAATGTGTTCAGATATGGCTGCTTTGATTGGCCTGATCAATGCCATCGATTTCCCGTTAAACACAAAGATTGCACAGTTCAGCTTTAATTGCAAATCTGGTTGTGAGGGCTGTGTCTTGGGAGCAGGTTGTTCTAGTTTTCCCTAATAAATCGCCTGTTTCTTATGAACACTGGGTGGGCTGGACCTTCCTTTGTTAATGTTTTCCCCGTTAATGTCAGACACGAGGTCCATGAACTTGCAAGAGAAAACGGGGACACGAGGCACTTTAGTGAGGCTTTTATACCTGCGTTTTGTGTTTCAATACTTCTTAATAGAGGACCTGAAGAGGAGGTTAAGCCACAATACCCTGGGGACAGTCTTTAAAAGGTGCCATCATACTTTTTGGGGCCCTGCAGACACAACAGGTAAATGTTTGAGTGTTGTTGTTGTTGTTGTTACGTGTCATCAAGTCGTTTGTGACTTGTAGCAACCCTATGCACAAGAGCCCTAAATGCCGTCTAAGTGTGCTCTATTGTACATAGGGTTTTCGAAGGCCTGTAATTTGATTGCAGAACGAAATTCTAGTGATTTGAATTCACCAGTTATTCCATGGAAGAATGACAAGGCTGTCAACTTCTGTAATGACTACAGCTTTAGAAATCCGATGGGCAGCTCTTCTCTGTCCTACAAGGTTGCTGTAAATTAGAATCAATCAACAGTACAGTTTTGGGGGCTTTTAAAAGAGTGCTTGAGGTGTTGACGTCAAATAACTCTCTTCCTGGAGGAGGTGCTTTGGAGTTAAGAAGGTGTTGCTCATTATTAAAGGCCCTAGTTACTTGGGTCTATTTCTTTGCCAAGGAAGCTATGGTGGCTTAGTGGTAGGGAGTTGCACTGCCAACCCAAAGGCATGTAGTTTGAATCCACCAGCTGCTCTGTGGTAGAAAGATAGGCAATCTCCTCTCCAGTGATCAGCTAACTGCCTCTGAAAACTTGGCTGAATGTCAGCGATGAGTCAGTTCTGATTCAACAGCACATAATAACAACAATGGTTAGTTTTTCAGTAAGATATTATATTCATTTCATTGCTGTTATGTGCTTTTGAGTTGCCTGCAACTCATAGAGACCCTATGTACAACAGCCCTAAACCCTGCTCTGTCCCTTTCCAATCTTAAAACATGAACGCATCACGGATTTACATGTCATCCTTGCACGGGGGCCATGGTAATCTTCTCTACATCGTTCCGATTTTAGTATGTGTGCTGCCGAAGGATTATTTTATTCATTAAGATACATGGTTTGAATTCACCAGCTGCTCTGCAGGAGAAAGACAGCTAGTCCCCTCCCCTGGGATTAGCTGTCTCTGACAACCCACTGGAGGGTCACCTATGGGTCGGTCCTGATTCAATGGCACATAACAGCAGTATTTATTTATTGATCTAAAGTCAGACCTTGGTGTGTTTAAATACTGACTTCAAGGTTTCTTAGCCGTGGGACTCTGAGCAAGTCCTTTAATCAATGCTATTCCTTTGTTAGCAGTGGTGGTTCGGTGGGTAAGCTCTTGTTCTTCAGGTAGGAGATCTAGGTTTGATTCCTGGCCAGGGTACTGCCTGTACAGACCCACCATGTCTTCCTAAGGCTTGTGTATTTCTGTGATGCTAACACAGGTCAGCAGAAATTCCAGACAAAGACTAACTCAGAAGTGAGGCCTGGTGATCTACATCTGAAAACTGGTCACTAAAATGTGGTCCATCTGTCACAATGGTCGAAGCAACTGGCTGTGGTGATAGCAGGACTCGAAGTCTTTGGGGTCATAGCTCACGGGAGGACTTAATATACATCAGCTATTATTATGGTCTATTGCTATCAGGTGACAAAGGTGGGTGACTCTGATCTGTGGCCCTCATCCCTGCTGTTCATTGTTTTTGTTCAAATATTCTTCTAGCCCTGATGTGTCCACTTGCCATACAGTGGTAACTCATGGTTGCTGTGATGCTGAACACTGTGACACTGATGTGTCAAGTGCATTAATGGTTACCCATGGTGGACAGTGTTGGGTGAAGCTCCCTGATTAAAACAACCTTGGAAGCAGGAGTGGCATCCACTTCGGAAATAGCTTGCCTCTGGAAACCCTATGAACCTGGAGAAAGGATGAAAGTCACACAGGTGTTGAGGTGTTCATAGAGTTGCTATGAGTCGCCTACGACTTGATGGCACTTAACAACAACAACATTTCTATCAGGTACCCTCGGGCTGACTGTGACTCCCAGTGACTTTACGAACAACAGATTCCAACCTTCCTGCGTCTCCCGCATGATCTCCATCACGCCTAAGCCCATTGCTGCGGTCACCGTGTCAGTCCATCTCATTGACGATCTTCCTTTCATTCACTGCTCCTCTGCCTTTCTCACGACGATATCCCTCCCCCGGGGCTGGCGCCCTCCTGATAATACGTCCAAACTAAATGAGACAAAGTGTCATCCTCCTTGCCTCCAAGGAACACTTTGTTACACTTCCTCCAAGACAGATGTGTTTGTTCTTTTGACAGTCCGTGGTATAACTGACATCCTTCTCAAATATTATAATTCAAGGGCATTCATTCTTCTTCAGTCTTCCTTATTCATGGTCCAACTTTCAGAGGCATATGAAACAATTGAAAAGAACTTGGGTTGCATCAGACACATTTTAGTCTTCAAGCTGGAATCCTTCCTCTTGTAGCACATTAGAGAGGCCCTTGACAGCAAGTTCCCCCAATGCAACATGTCTTCTGATTTCTTGGTTACTGCTGCTACATTCATTGACTGTGGATTCAAGGAACCAAATTCACTTATAATGGACATAAGCCTGTGTACCTTTTGCCCCAGAGGGAGACATTATCTCATTATTATTATTTAATGTTTTATTTTGTGTTGAATCAAAGCTTACAGAGAAAGTTGAGTTTCCACACAACAATTAATATACATTTTAATGGTATTAATGTCAATCTTTAAATAGATACCACTCTTCCCATTTCCTCTGTGTGTTTACCATTTCCATTCATCCTTCTTTCCTGCCCCTTACTGCCTGAAGAGTTTTATTCTTGGGCAAATGCCACCCTTTTGATCTTATGTGGTTGCTTGTTCTAAGACACAGGAACTTCCTGGTGCTTTGCTCATTTGAGTTCTGGCTATCATTTGGTTGAACATTGGGTCACAGAGATAAGTTTAGTTCCAGGACTGAAGGCCTTTATCTTTATTGTTTTGGAGAATAAACCAATCTTCCTTTTGCTCCAGACATCATCTCTGTCTTCCACACTGGTTTGCTATACAAGATCCCTAAAAATACAGTCTATAATGAAGGTACGTGAGTGTATGCCACTGCTTAGAAGACGTGAGAAAACATTAGAGACTCAGAGAGAATTGTCTTCTGACAGCAGACTTTATATTTTATATTGTGAATAGACTCAAACTGGAAACAAAAAGAACCCGTGCTGTTAGGGTAGGATTTCCAGCACCGGTGAGCAAGCAGCCAAAGCGCATCTTTCAAGATCAAGTTCGTCCCTGGAGCCCTGGCACGAGCCACTCTTTGTGGTCCCTTTGTGTGCTACAGCTGGTAGCTGACCATGTCCTGAGTCTCTGTCAGCTGGCATCAATGGTTAGAATGATTTTTATCGTGTTAAAGGCTGCTTTCACACATCCTAAGTTTGGAGAGAGACCTTTGTTGTAAACACATTTGATAAATGATCCCCAAACATGTCAAAGAGTTCCAACCAAGAATGAATCACTTTTGAAGAATGTCCCTATAAAATGTTTCAGGAAAATAGCCTTTCTTTTCAGACCTGAGTGTTAAACCATTACAGAGTTATCATGAGTTATTGGACCCTTTGAGTGGACATAAGGTAGCGGTGGTGGTGTGCGGGCACCATGATTTCTACAGTTCCGCTGACACAGGCTAGAGTGCTTTATGCTGAGCCGTTAATAAAACAAGATTTCTAGGTGAGGTTAGAAGATAAAACACAATAGAATTCAGCACTTACTTTTATTTTATTTTTTGCAATCAATAGAGTTTTCTTTTGAAATTTAAATAGATTAAGTGGCAGATGAGTTGGGTTTGGAATATGAAGGCAGAGAGCTTGCTTCTTTTTATCTCTTCAGGGCTTAGACTGGATCTAGGGACGTCGATGGTATATTGAAGGGCTCAGTAAATGGTTAATGCAATTGACGGCCTCTTTCTTGGCAGAAGATAAATACTAAATTCTGACCAAGTGCAAGCCACTGGGAAGCATGGATAAAATGCAGGTATAAATAAGAAAATCCCCTCTCTAGGGAAGTAGAGACAAGAAAGATAACTGCCATGCAAGTAAATACGTTATAGTGATGTTTCTCTCATTGATACAGCAAACATTAGTTGTACCCCTACTATGTGCAAGACTGTCTATTTGGCATTGGAGATACACTGACCACTAAAAGAGCCAGATTCTTACATCATTGGAGCTTATGGTTTAATGGAGAGGAGAAAGCGAAGACGAAAGAATGAGAAGGGTGGTGAAAATTACTTTAGTAAAGTGGGTATAATTTGAAGGACTAGAAACATTGAGTGTGTGTAGGAAGTGAGGGTGAAGAATGCCAGGGCTGGGGGATTTGGGGGTTATTTGAGGAGCAGGGACAGGTTCAGTGGGGCTGGGTTGGATTAACTGCAAGGAGGAAAATCCCTGTGCTAGGTACTCAGCTGTCAGCCAGAAGGTTGGTGGTTTGAACTCATCAAGAGGTACCATGGAAGAGAGCTTAGCAACCTGCTTCTGCAAGTCCCAGCCTGCAAACTCCAGGGTGTCCAGTTCTACTCTACCCACATGGGATCTGCAGGCATCAGAACTGCCTCAGAAATGAGTCAGAATTGAGTAGCAACCAAAGCAATGAGGTTGGAAAAGAAGAACAGCAAAGTGAATGGAACATGCCTAAAACTTGGACTTGGTCTTGGGAACATGGGACGCAACTGGAATGTTTAATGGCATCAACTGCTTAAGAAGCTGCACTGCAATCTCAAAGACACAGGGTTTGAAGCCACCAACTGCTCCAAGAAAAAAGGCTGGGCAATCTTCCCTGTGATTTACTGCCTCTGAGAACCCACTGGAAGGTCAACTATGGGTCAGTTTCTACCTGACAGCACACAGCAACAACATGGTGCATCACAAGACATTCTAGTGACTCATTGATTAAACACTGAGCTGCTAATCAAAAGATTGTCAGTTCACATTCATCTAGTGTTCTGAAAGAGAAAGGCCTGATATTCTGTTTCTGTAAAGATTGTTGTTGTTCTATGCCACTGAGTTGGCTGTGACTCATAGTGACTCTGTTAAAAACAGCCTGACACCCTCTCCTGCCCTGAGCCCCCCTCGCGGTCCCCACCATGCTCAGCACCGCTGCAGTCACCGTGAGAGGCCATCTGGTCGCGGGTCTTCTCTTCACCGATCCTCTCCTTTCCTCAGCGTGGTGTTTTCCCCTAAGGACTGACTCCTGCAAACGACGTGCCCAAAATACGTGAGATGAAGTTTCATCCTTCTTTTCTCTAACGAGCACGCTGGCTGCCCTTCCCTCAAGACAGATTCGTTGACTCCTTTGATGGTCTATGATACAGTCAATACTCATTTCCAGTATCACAGGTCAAAGGTTCCTAAGTCTTCCTTATTCATTATCCAATTGTGTTATGCATTCAGAGTAACTGAAAATCTCATGGCTTGGGTTGTTGTTGTTATTATGTGCCATTGAGTCGTTTGTGACTCACAGCAACCCTATGTACAAGAGCTCTAAATGTTCTTCTATCCTGTGCCAACCTAGCCATCTCAAATACACTTATTCCCACTGTTCCAGTCACAGAATCGATCCATCTCATCAAAGGTCTTCCTCTCCTGTGCCGTCCCTCCTCTCTGCCAAACATGACGTCCCTCTCCAAGGACCAGCCCCTCCTTGCAACATGCCCAAAGTATGTCAGACGAATCCAACTCATTGCAGGTCTGGCTGGGGTTAGGCATAGGGAAAGGATACAGCCCTGATGTGCACCGACAATGTCACCTTGTTTTGGTAGAAAGACTAGTCTAGGTAAAAGTTTCTGATGAGCACAATTAAGTGTTCCAGAGTTCCTACATTTTTCTAATATTGTACATGATTAATTTTGGCCCACACAGTCAAATTATGTTCGCATAATCAATAAAATAAAAACAAACATCTTTCTGGTATTCTCTGTTTTCAGCCATTTCCCATCTCGTATCAGCAATGGCATCCCTCATTCTGTGGCATCGTTTGAATCTCACTTGAATTTCGGGAGCGAAACCTGTGAAGGTTAGAGCCTGGGAAACCTTATGGTGCAAGTCACCAGCGACTCAACAACTAACGGTAACAGTGGCACATAACTATTTTAGCTCTGCGTTCATTCTCTAAGAACCCTACAAATAACAGATCTGAACCTGGCCCTATCCTGCTCCACATCCACCATCTCCAAAAAGACCAAGCCCATTCTTGCAGTCACTGTATCAAACCATGCATTGAGGGGCTTGCTCACTCTCTCTCACTCGAACTTCGACCTTTCCCACCATGCTGTCTTTTTTCCCAAGGACTGGCCCTTCCAGACAACATGCTCAAAACATGTGTCATGAAGTTTCCTCGACCCTGCCTCCAAGGAGCCCTCTGGTTGCACTTCCTCCAAGAAAGATTTGTTAGTTCTTTTGGAAGTCCATGGCATAGTTCCAATGCTCTTTTCCAACATCACACTTTAGAGGTATTGATTCTTTGAATCCTTAGGCTGTGAGATCATTGAAACCCCTGTGGTCTACAAACAGATAGCAGACAGTTAATTCCACCCAGACACATCTCAGAGACGTTGTGGGTTTCAAGCGGGGCCACCACAACAAAGCAAATATTGTAATAAAGCAAGTCACATGAATTTTTCGGTTTCCTAGCATATATAAAATTTATTCTTATGCTTTGCTCTAGCCAGTTATGTGTGCAATAGCATTCTAGAAAAGTGTGAAATGTTACTAAAATGTGACTCAGAGGCAGCAAGTGAATACTGAATACTTACTGTGGGGAAAATGGCACCAATAGATTTGTTTGATGCGGGGCAGTTACAAACCTTCAACTTGCTGGGGAAGAAAAGACAGTGTCTGAGAAGTACAGAAAAGGGAAGCAGATGAAAGAGTACCCTTTCCTCTTCTAGTTCTGTTTCCTCCATCCTATGCCTCCTAAAACAACGAATGCTATTTTCATTGATAACAGTACTGGTTTATCAATTTAATTCCTCCGGGTAACAGATTTGCAACCACATGATGAATTTGTAACAGTACGTGTGTGATGTTGTAATGGAGGAGGAGGCAATACTCAGGGCAAGAATCACAAAGACATCCCATCGATGACTAAAGTCTGGGCTGAACTGGAGTGTTTCCAGCCCCGGCGCGGTTTCATGCACAGAGCTATCTGTTTAGAAGGACTCAGGACTCAGGAGCCTCGGGGTTCTGGATCTATAATTCAGAGCATCACGGAGCACTGAGCACAGATAATTCATAAACTCCCGAGGTCTCAGCAAAACACCGCAGTGCCTGTGTGCTCTGGCGGAGTTTCCCAGCCAGGGCCATTTCAACAAATATTGCGTTCTCCACTTGGACTTAGCTCTGTATCTCTAACAATTTGCTGGCCATTTCCACCTGCATATCCCTCTGTTCCTTTAAATTCAGCAGGTAGAGAAAGACATTCACCATTAAACCTTCAAAATCATTCTTCTTTGTGACCACTTGCAACCTTAGAGCCACCGTCCCCTAAGAGCATCTCGTCACTGCATCTCACGGAACCTCTCTCCTGCAGGGTATCTGTCATCTTACTCTCCTTTTCGAGGTAACCTTCACATTGGAGGCTTTTACCTGCTCGCTCTTGCCTGTGGGGTCTATGCGCCTCCCTTTTTAAATAGTTTCTTCCCAGGATTTCAGCACAACCTCTGGTTTCAATAAACCCGCTCCCTTCATTACTAAGAGTGGCAAGAGGAAGTTAGGATGAAATGTGGTCTCTCCTAAAATTCCCATTCGTTCTACAAGCCTGAACAAGCCCAGATAGCATGTCAACCGTGTACATATGGAGTCCACGCTTGGCTGTTCTCTGAAACAGAGGTTCAAGTCTACACAAAGGTTTCTCAGAAGAAAACCCTGATGATTTATCTGCTTCTGGGTTATCAGTTATTGGAAAATTCAGCAAAGCACAGTTCTAATCCAACTCATAAGTCATTTCCATGAGTTAAAGTAACCTCACAGCTACTGGTTGACCATGCAAACGTGACTCCAGGCAGGTTCTCTTCCCCAAGTCAGCAGGCTCCAGCTCCTCCTCTTGGACAGTTTGGAGCCGCCCTTATCTTTCAGAGTCCTCGCAAGCACACAGACCTGAGGGCTGCCTCCTTCGAGCCACGTTGCCCTCCTCCCTTCTTTCAGGATGCCTTTTGATTTCTGTACTCTTATGAGCCACTCAATGGTGGCACTGGTGGCTCAGTGGCAGGGTTCTTGCCTCCAGTGGGGAACCTTGGGCTCTGTTCCTCACCAGCTCTGCTCACAGTCACCCCCCTCCCCCCCGACGCGTTTGTGTGTGGAGGCTTGTGTGTCGTTAATACGGTCCTGGTTTTAGTGGAGCTTCCAGACTAGGAGAGACCAGGGAGGAAAGGCTGCTGATCCACTCACTTCTGAACACCAGCCGATGAGAATCCCACGGATTGCCACAGCCTTGGCTGCAGCGCTCAGGGGGCCGCCGCGCTCATGGGGCCGCCGCGCTCAGGGGGCCGCCGCGCTCAGGGGGCCGCCGCGCTCAGGGGGCCGCCGCGCTCAGGGAGCCGCACCAGACCAGGCAGCGTTTTGTTTCCCTGTGTGTAGGGTCACGGTGACTTTATAGCAGTGAACAAGAAGAATCACTCACTTGAAGGTTTACTAGGAAAAGAACATTGGCGATGAATTTGGAAGAAATTGGAAACTCTTCAGCCCTGCTCCCTCTTTATTGGCTCCTGGAGAACATTTCTGTATGAAAGACCCCGAGTGGCTCCACTTCTGTGCTCCCTGCCTTTCTCTCCTTTCCCTTCCAGCTAATGTGTGTTAGTTTACATCTGTTAAACGTGCCCTGGGCCTTGGGCCAGCCACAGCCCTTAGCAGGCATCATGGGAAGGAGGGCACCTGCTTGCCTCCAGCTACTTAGGTCTCTGAGGTTGGTGAGGGCCACCATCTGTCTCGCAAAGTCCCTCTTTTCATGGCTTATACTGATGATCCAGCTGGCAAGGACGAGGTTTGAAGCAGATCAAGTGTAGAGACGGTAGGAGCACACGGATTCCTGGGAAACACTTGCTTCTCCAGCCTCAGGAAAGTGTCCAGTGACCAGGTAGGTAGGGAAGGTGAGGCCATCGCAGGTGTGGGTTTTCAATTCTGTTTTCCTCTGGAAAATACCAGACCTCCATGGGGTGGAGATACTGTAAGATAGTCAAATATCTTCCTATTTTCTGGGGAGATATGTTATTTTTTATATTACTCCAGGACCCTGAAGAAGAATGGGGTATTAGGATTGAAGGAAGGCTCATCAATAAACTACCTTATGCAGATGACTCAACTTTGCTTGCAGAAAATGAAGAAACGTAAAGTACTTACTGAATATCAAAGACTATAGCCTTTAACATGGATTACATCTCAACATAAAGAAAACAGAAATTCTTACAACTGGACCACTCGGCAGCACCACGATCCATGGAGAGAAGATTGATGTCCAGGATGTTGTTTCACTTGGATCCGCAGTCAGCATCCGTCAAGCAGGAGCCAAGAGATGAGGAGATGGGTTGCACTGGGGAAGTTGTGTCAAGGACGTGTTTGGTTTTGTTTTTTTTTTTTAAATTTTTTTTATTTCACTGTAGTTTTTAAAATTTTTTTTAATTTAGTTTGTTTATTTTTCATTTCAATGAACATCTACAGAGATTTTGGAATTCCATTCATTCATTGTTGCACCCTTCTCCCCACACAAACACCCCCCCCCCATTTGCTCCTCTCCTTGAAAAGCAAAAGAAAAACTCCCTCATTGGTACACAAAGACGTGTTTTAAACACTAAAGAGCAAGAATATTGGTTTAAAAGGTTAAGGTATGCCTAACCAAAGCCATGGTATTTCAGTTGTTTAAAATACTTGTAAATGTGGAACAATGAATAAGGAAGACTGAAGAAGAATTGAAGTCTTTTAATTGTGGCGTTGGCAAAGAGTATTGAGTATGTCATGGACTGCCAGAAGAGGCAGCACGTTCGTCTTGAAGGAGGTCTCACAAGACAGCTCCTTAAAGGCAAGGCTGGTGAAACTTCACGCCACGAACTTGGAGTGTGTGGTCGGGAGGGACCAGTCCTTAGCACAGTATCCTAGACTTTTGCCTAATGTAAAACTTAACATACTACAGGACAATTTCACCATGGCTTTTGTTTGTACTGTGAAGCTAAACAGATGTGTGACTCATTTTCTTGTAATCTTTGTTTTGCTGTGTTGATGTGGAACTGAATTTAAAACATACCCGGGATCAGCCTATGTGCTGACAGGGTTACTGGGTCGAAGACAGCATTTTGTTAAGATAGAGATGTTAAGAAGCAGCTTGGAGGACAAAACCACTTGGATCACGTTAAGTAGAATGTTTTGAGGGGTTTTTCAGTGGTCTACATGGTGGGAGTCGAGTAGAACCACCTTCTGGTACAACACGCTTTCTAAAGGACATTTACACCATTAATGTCACTTTCCAAGGACTTCACATTGGCTGTGGATTTAAACTGGGTGCAGGTATTCAATGAAAACAAAGGAGCTCATCAGTGTCATTGTGAAATATTTTCCTGAAGAGAAAGGAAAGTTGATGATAATTCCCCAACAATATGCAACGATTGTGTCAAACCTGTTTTTCATATTGCAAGATCATTCAACTGGGCTATGATATTTTGAGGAAAGATAACTGCACTGTCTATGGGGCACAGTTAAAAGGGGGGAAAAAAGAGAAAGAAAAGAAAAATGCAATCATCTTGTTTCTTATCCCTTTGTTTTGTATCTGAAAAGTGGTTGAGTATGTCTTTTCTCCCTTTTCTATTTATTCCTGTTTATTTTCACATCATGTAAATCAAGCAGGTTACTTTTAGCTTGAAGCAGTTTGAGGTTACTTCTAACTGCCTCGAGTCTTTCCTTGGTGTTAATTTTTAATTATGTAAGTAATTCATGACCCAATTTTCATGGTTCAAAATGAAGACATGGCCAATATGGCTAATTCCTTTTCTTGATTACCACACTTAGTTGAGTACCTATCCATGGATACCTTCTCAAGTCTTTTTTTTTTTAACATCGTATTGCAATTTTTGTGATGCTTCAAAGAAGGAGTTGGTCTTCCATTTCCTCCAGGTCTTTTGAAAAAATACATTCATACATGTGCTCTTTGGAATGAGACTCACAAATTCTTTGGAAAGACCCATTTGCCTCCTTAAAAAGATTTCCCTCCCCTCCTTTCTATGTATATTATTGTCACTTGTTTTTTTCCTGCTCAGAAATATGTCTTGTAGATCTTTCTATCTATTAATTTGCATTTCTGTGCTGTTATGTGACCTTGAGTCAAACCCCACTCATAGCTGATCCTCCAGCGGATTTTCAGAGACTGTAAATCACAAGGGAAGAGATTGTCCATCCTTCTCCCACGGAGCTGCTGGTGAATGAGAACCCTGTGCCTTTAATAAGCAGAAGAATTCTTTAATACTAGGCCACGAGAGCTTCCTTAATGTCAAGGAAACAAACGTTCTCACCACTGAGCCTAGAGGCAACAGCATGAGAGATGGAGAAAAGATTGAGACTGTCAATGGGTTCACCTTCCTTGGATCCACAGTCGGTACACTTGGCTACCAGCAGTCAGGAGATCAGGAGACATATCGCACTGGGAAAGTACACTATTAGGGACCTCTCCAAATTACTGAGGAGCAATCAGGTCTACTTTGAGGACTAAGTTGCACCCAATTCAGGCCACGGTCTTTTCAACCGCTTGCTATGTTGCTGAGCTGGACACTGAGGAAGGATGACAGAAGAAGAATTGTGCCTTTGAACTGTGGCGTTGGAGGAGAGTCCAGATATCCCATGGACAAGGATGAACAGACATGAGCTGGAGAAGGTGAAGAGAGAGTGCTCCTTAGAGATGACAAAGCTTGGTCTTACATACTTATGTGTTGTGAGGAGAGGCTATTCCTTGAAAAGGAACATCATGTTTAAGAAGGTGGAGGGTCGGCAAAAGGGAGAAAGACCCTCAACCAGGTGGATCAACATAGTGCAACAATGGGCTTGAGTGTGTCAGAGACGGTGAGGATGGCACAGGAAAGGCCAGGGTTCAGACAGACGCTATGAGTAGTACTGGATTTGACAGCGCCTTGCAACAACATTGATTTGCATAATTATTTTAAAATGCTGTGAGATGGCCTTCTTCGCAATGTGGAGATACGGTTTATTTTGCTCTTCCCCTTCTGATGGAGCTTTACTTTGTTTCTGATTTAGGGCTACGACTCAAGTTTTGTGTTGTGTTTTTTGTTGTTTTTTTCCAAACAGTTTTCTAGGTCGTATAGCCCTGGTGGGTCCACTTGCCGTACAGCGGTAACTTGTGGTTGCTGTGAAGCCACACACTGTGACACTGATGTGTCAAAAGCGACAATGGTTACCCATGGTGGACAGTGTTTGGTGACGCTCCCTGGTTAAAGCGAGCTGGAAACAGGAGTGGTGTCCACTTCTGTAATAACTTGCCTCCTGAAACCCTATGAACCTGGAGAGAGGATGAAAGTCACACAAGTGTTGAGGACTTTCGTTCATAGGGTCATTATGAGTTGCCTACGACTCGATGGCACTTAACAACAACAACAACAACAACACTCAAGTGCTACCTGTGTCATCTTTGATGAACCCTTTGTTTTCTCCTCCCTACTTCCCAGGAAGTAATTTCCAGTCAATATTTTTCCCTGGAGAACTTAGATATTTGCCCACAGATTTCAACTGACCAAGCATTTGTCAAACTTTTCCTTTTAAGTCTTTTAACTGGATGTGCTGATATCCATCATTGAACCTTTCAATAACTATATTATTAGTTTGAGATGAGGTCTGCTACCATACTTATATTGCTATTGTTGCTATTGGGTGGTTGTTGAGACTTGGAGTACCGTCAATGTGATAAAGTAGAACTGTCCTATAGAATTTTCCAGCCTGTAACCTTGATGGGAGTAGATGGTCAAATGTTCCTCACTTGGAATAGCTGATGTACTTTAACTGTTGACCTTTGAATTGACCACAGATATGTAGCATTTCTTCATCAGGACTCCTGCTTAGATCGTAAATGAGGGATCCAAGATTCTGGAAGGTGTGGTAGTTCTCTAAAGAGGAGGGAGTGCTTGAGCAGCGCTAGAAGCTGGGGTACTCAAGTTCATGAATGCAAGATTCATTCTCTCTGTACCTGCCCTCTGTTTGGTCATGTGACAAGCACTGGTTGCTATGGAGAAGGAAAGCCTGGAAGTCAAGCTCCTTTATTTGAGTGTTTCCTGTGCACTGAGGTGTATGAGACTTGGACAAGTCCTTTAATCTTTTAGATCTTTGTCTGGAAATTGTACCTAATCAAGAAGACCTTGACCCAGGGCTTATGGGCCACAGGTTACTGTAGGATCCCAGAAAATGAGTGAGCTTTCCACAAAGAGCAGTGAATGAACAAAGCCTGCACTCAGGAGCTCGCCTCCTGTACCAGCTGCGGGGAACCTCCTCAGGACAGACACTGCTGGCATCTGACCCAAATGTTCAAATTGCCCACGCCTCTATACTTGCTTCCACTTTAATTACCACTGGGCTTTTCCATCTTAAGAAGATACTCAATATCAGACCTAAGGAATGAATACCCTTTGTGGAAAAGAAACTTGCCTTGAGACTTTGGGGAGAGCAGTGACCAGCATTAGTAATAATAATAATAATAATAATAATAATAATAATTAGTAGTAGTAGTAGTAGTACTGTGTTGTTGTGAGGTAGCACGGAGTGGGTTTAAACACACAGTAACTCTATGTGGCAGAGTGGAACTGACCCAGAGGAGTTTCCAGGATGAGCTCTGGTGGCCTGGTCTCTGGGAGGAGTGCTGCTGACTCAAAGACCACCCCTTTCTGACTGTTTGGGGGCTCCATGGGAGAAAAAAAGGACAGTTTCCTCCCATGCAGTTTACATCCTCAGAAACCCACTGGAGAGTCTACTCTGAGCTGGTTCTGACTAGGTCACAGTGATTTGGGGTCAGTTGTAATCTTTGCAGATTACTGCATTGTCTTCCACAGAATTGCTGGGTAGGTGAAAACTGCCAACCTTCAGGTTAACTGCTGAGGTTTTAAACTTTGCTCCACCAGATTCAGATAAGTCATTGCTGTGGAGCTGATTTCAACCCCTAGAGACTCCCTCATAGGGTTCCAAGATGGCACAGAGAATAAAGTGTTGACCTGCTAATGGAAAGATTAGCAGTTCAAATCCACCAGCTGATCCAAGAGGGAGAAATGGGCACTCAATGCCTGTGACTCTTTTCACCCCAGGCACCCAGGGGAGGGTTCTCATGAGTTGGACCTGACCTGGTGTCTGTCAGGTGGTGCTTTGTTTTTCAATCTTTTTAGAAGCAGATTGCCTCATCTTAACTCTCACAGAGCACTTGCTAGGTTCTAACTGCTAATCTCTCAGTTGGCGGTTGGGCAATTTCCTTTCCTGAACCTTCAGGAATCCTTTGCATTACCAGGTCTCCTTAAATAATAATAACATATATTGTTTATTATGTATTATGTTTTTTATGTATCACATCAATTTTCAGGTCTTTCTACTTAGTCTGGAAGGTCTGCTGAAACCTGTTCAGTATTATAGCATCAGGCTAACCTTCACTTACGGAGGAGGGGTGGCTTCCTTGTGGAGGGAGAGATCTCCCACCGAACCATCGGTGCCCTCTGATCTAGGCCCCCCAGCTGGGAAGGGAAGGGCTGAGTTCTCTGTGCGTGTGTGTGTGCGACCGTAATCTCATCCACTTCATTTTAATGCTGCCCCTGGCCTATCATTGCCATCATCTCTGGTTTGGAAGTCTCCCCTCGAGCACAGAGGATGATCCATGTCAAAAACAAACCGCTCCCCGGCTCATCAAATCACATTAGCGTTGCTCGTGCCTGGCTTCTCTGAATCCACACTCAGCGATGCGGCAAAGGCTGGGAGGTGAACAGTCAAATTAAGGGAAATCTTTACTAAACTGATGTGGAGTCCACAGACCATTGGTCTTCCCAACTTCCCATCCAGTGGCCCTGCGCTCAAGGGTAAAGCAGAGGGCTAATAAATCACAAGAAAGGTTCCCCTTGGCATGTCCCCACAGCTGGAATACGAACAAAGATCTGTTTACTTTGTTCCATACCACAATTAGCGAGAATTAACATGTCTACAAATGCAGCCACTGTAGTAAATTATTAGGCAATTAACCTTCATGCTCCCTGCTCTGAATCAGAGCCGTTGCGAGTATTTTTCAGACATCGTAATATATGAGTCCACAGGAGATTAGTGCTGAGTAAAACAGACTGTAGCAAAATGGAGTGGAAAGGATTTAGAGTGAAGCCAATTCCAAAAGAGAGAGCAGGGGCTTTACTTACCATAGAAGGACGAATTACAGACTTGGAACCCAAACTGAACTCAAAGAATACAGAGATGGCCTCTTCTTTAGAAGTAATCCCAAATTCATACTTTTCTTTTCCTGCTCAAAAGTTTAAGCCCTTATCACATCATGCTTGAGCTATTTTAATAGAGAACATCCAAATGGCCTCTTTCTTTCTTTTCTCTCCAATCCCTTGTACCAGATTAATCTTCCTGAAGCACAAAATTTATAAGAGCCTTCAACTTCAGTGGTTCTGCCTTGCTACTACACAACACCCAGGCACCTTGGTTTAAGTTTTGATTCTTTACAATCTCACTTGCAAGCATCACTTTCATTATGGCTGCACCTGATGCACTCTTTCTCTTTCTCCTAGTGCCATAATGAAACCAAGGTTTTCATTCCTAGGCTCCATCTAACATACTTTGGACATGTTGTGAGGAGAGACCGGTCCTTAGAGAGGGACATCATGCTTGGGAGGGTGGAGGGACAGCGCAGGAGAGGAAGGCCCTCTATGAGGTGGATTGATTCAGTGACTGGGATAATTGGGATGGGAATGTCAGAGACAGTGCGATTGACACAGGACAGAGTGGAGTTTAGGGCTGTTGTACATAGGGTCGCTATGAGTCGCAAGTGACTCGATGGCACATAACAACAACAACAGTATATGGTCTATTGTTTGTTATTTACTATTTAGGGAATGATATCTAGTGTCCTTCCCACCTTCCCATCTTGCTGTCTAGCATATGGTCTCATATTGGTGCTTATGTGAAAGAAACACAGTCGATAAGTTTTTTTAACTTCAGTGTGGCCCTGCTTGGGAGTGGTAGACTGGCACCATGTTTTGTTTTATTTTCCCTAAGTGTGCATATCGTCATGTCATTGTTGTTTATTTGAGAACTTTTTTTTTTGTTGTTTTAGCATAAAAAAGACCTGGGGAAATGGTAATAAACACACACACACACACACACACTTAGGTATGTATGTATCTACAGATACACATACAGACACATGTTATGTTACATATATCTCTATACACATATATACAAATATGTGTTTTTATAGATGCATACTTGTATGGACATACTCATACAGGTATGTACATGAACATGAACATACAGGTGATACATTTATATATTTTATATGTATATGTCTTCTTCCATGCAATTTGCTGTCTCTGAAAACCTGCTCTGTTGGTTTTTATTCAATAGTACACCACACACACACACACACACACACACACACACATCACTGGTGGTCTAGTGGTAAGAAGCTGTGTTGCAATCCTGAAAGTGTGTGGTTCGAATTTACCATCTGCTCCATGGGACAAGGATGAGAAATGTCCTCTTGTTTTATTAACTGCCTCTGAAAAACCCACTGGAGGGTCAGCTGTGGGTCATTTTTGACTTGACAGTACACAATAACAACAAATTCCCCTCCTCCCCTCTCCTCTCCTCTCCTCTCCTCTCCTCTCCTCTCCTCCCCTCCCCGCCTCTCCCCTCTCCTTCCCTATTGTAGCTAAACAATAGATGGACCTATTAGGTGATTCACTGGGCCAGTAACTCCTACTTTAGAAGAAAATCAAGAAAAGAGGAAGTTTGTATAAGAGAAGAGCTTGTAAATCCTGAGACTAAAGGAATTGAAAATGTTAAATGGAAGAGAAAAAGGAGAAGACCAAGTGATAGCAACAGCATGATTCTGTAAATTTACAGCTGTTTTCACAGAGTTGTTTTATCCTTTGAAATATATTCAAAGAACAAGGTTCAAGGTCACTACTACTCCTTGGAGGCAAAGATGATGAAATTTTTTTTCTCATATACTTTGGGTATGTTGCTAGGAAAGGGACATCGTGCTTGGGAAGGTGGAGAGATGGTGAAAGAAAGGAAGACCTTTGACCAGATGGTGGGTTGATAAGGTGATAAGTAACTATAGGAATGGGTGTGAGGGTATAAGAGACTGTGAGAAAGGCACAGGATAGGACAGTGATCGGATTATAGGGTTGCAATGAGTCATACTCAACTCGGTGGCACCTAACTACAACAACTTGTTTCTAGACTCATAACCAACTCTCTCTTTTTCTAGATTATGTGGTAGGTATGTGCCCAGTGCCATGACATCTGTTACTGTTAGCTCCCATCGAGTCGCATCAGACTCGTAACAACTCAACATAAAACAGGACAAATCATTGTCTGATCTTGCAAAATCTTCATGATCATTGATCTGCTTGAGTCTACTGCTAGAGATACTGTGTATTTTTTCTTGGTGTCCTGAATTTGAACTTCTATCCTCCTAAACTGTGAGGAAAGGAATTTTGTTGGTTCTATTGCCTACTTTTGCTATTTCTGTTGAAGCGGTGCTAGGGAATGGAGACAATTTGTATACAGTGATTCTGTCAATGCTTGCCCTACAAGGCTTCCCTCATTTTCATTCCAGTCATGATGTCCTTTTCAGGCAGTTTGTCCTTTCTGATGATATGTCCAAAGTATATGAGATGAAGTTACCATCATCATTTCTAGAAAGTTCTTGTATATCTTTTTAGACTGATTTATTTATTTTTCCAAAAATTCCTGGTATATTAAATAATCTCTGCCAACATCACAAATTGAATGTATTTCTCTCTCTCTCTCTCTTTCTCTCCCCCCTCTCCATTGTCCAATATTCAGACTCAGATACATGTGAGTTGATTGAAAAGGCTATGACTTGGATCAGGTGCATCTTAGTCTAGGATATAAATCTGTACATTTTTTCCTTAAAAATAGACCGTGTCTATATGTCTTCCAGTCTCACTGGCAACCTATCAGGGAACTGTAGCCTCTACTCTCACCATCACTTGATATTTAATTTCTTTCGCCAGTCTGCTGAGGGTGAATGCTGTTTTTATTGCTGTGGATGGAATGAAAGAGTAGTGGTTAAAGTGATTTAGTCTAATCTACAGTGTGCGAACTCTATTAAGAAGAATGACTGTATTTCTTACTCAAGAAATCGAAACTTTAAAAATACACTGAGAGTTGACCCCATCTAATTGACATTCTATTCTGACCTTTATTGTGTCCTGGTAGCCCTCTGAGTGGCCAGCATCAAGATTGGAGAAAACAAGGGTGTGCCAAGGTCAGAAATGAGAGCGTTCTCAGGCTGGTAGCCAAAGCCTAGTTTGTAGACTGGAACTGGAGTCAGAGTCCTGCTGGGCTGGAACACTGAGTCAATAGCAGAGAGGCTGCCAGGCCACAGAAGATGCCAAGCAAGGAAACGGGATCCTGGGAACATCACCAAATCACAGCTCAAAGTTTGATGAGACAGCATGATAGAAGCTCAGGAGCTCAGAAACATTTTTAGGGGAAAAATAGGAGAACAGACATTTTTTAAAAAGCTAGAAGTCTCCTTTCATTAATCTTAAAAACACAGATTCCTGTATTAAACAAACACTGTTACTAATGTCATAAGTTCTCATGGAATCACTGGGTAGGGAAAATGGTTAACACACTTGAAAAAAAGACCCAGAAGTCTACTTCTGAAAAAAAAAAAAAAATTAACCACTCTCTGGCACGTGACGTTACCATGAGTTAGAGTTGAATAATGGCGCTGTGGGTTACCAGCAATAGTCTTTTACCTCCTTGGTAGAACTGAAAACAAATTGTTAATATGCATTTTTATACTCTTTTCTTAGCCTCAGATGTCTACTCTTGAGGTTGGAATTTTTCTGTAGATGGCTAGATAGTAAAAATTTTTGATTTTGTGGACCAGATATTTATCTTAGTTATCTATAGTGACCTGTTGAAGTGCAGCTATGACAGAAATACCTCAAGGAGATGGATGTGACAGGTAGAAATTTATTTCCTCAGAGTTTAGGAGCCTCGAAGCCCTAATTCCGAGTGCTGGCGAACTGGTGGGACTTGATTATTCTGTTGACCCTGGAGGAAGTCCTTATTTCTTCAAAGTCTGTTCACTGGGCTCTTAGAGATCTCAATCTGTCCAAGCATTAGTCTTCCCCAGGGCTTAGGATGTTCCCAGCACAGGGACCCCAAGTTCAAAGGATACACTCTGTTCCTGAGTCTTCTTTCTTTTATTAGATTCCTTCTCTTTCCTTTCTTCTCTCTTCTTTTATCTTCTGTAAGATAATATGTGTGATTCAAGCCAGGGCATGAATAGAGTAAGGATAGGGACTTGTCTAAGAGTGGAACATGAACATATGAGTAAGAGTGTAACTTTAGTCATGCCTGTTTGCAAGACTGACAAGACACAACCCATCTTAATCCTTCTTCATTAACACATGGAGATTGGGATTTACAATACATGTCACAAGGTGCAAGATAATTATCAGATCACAAAACAGAGAACAATTACACAATCTTGGTAATCATGGTCTAGCCAAATTGATATGTATATTGAGGGACCCAATTCAATCCATGACAGCATCTCAACTACTCAATTAAACTTATACTGTGAAAGAAGCCATAGATAAGATTTAAACAAATGGACATGTCAGTGTTCCAAATAAAATGTTATTTGCAAGAAAAAGAGGTAGTGGGTAGGATTTGTCCAGTTAGGATTTCCTGACCTCTGGTTTTGTCTGATAAATGGAGGTAGCAATAACACTGATGATCTTGAACTGATCTGAGTGAAGGAGAAATGCAGGTGGACTGTGTATTAACTGGATTAAACTGCTGGACCTAGCAAATAGCTTTATCTTGTTCTATTTCATGATCTTAAGTTCAATACATATAACTTGTTATTGTGACTCTTGCTGTAATTGTTATTTATACACCTGTTTAATGTATCTGCTCATGGAAATGTGGATGGGTCTAGATCCTTGTTGTGACCTCTAACTGTGTAGGTTATTGATTCTTATGCAATTCTAAGCCCTCAGGATTCTCCCTCCTCCCCCACCAGGGCCTAGATGATTTTAATAAAGACTGAATATCTCCCTTAAAGCAAACCAATGATATTCCTCTATAAAGGAGGCACAAAAGGACTGTGTTTGCTAATTGCTCTTGGCTGAGGACATTACTGTGGCATTTGATCTTTACACAGGCCTTGTGCAGTAAATGGATTTCAAATTCAATTGGGAAGCCCAGTGATCTCGGGGAAACATAATAAAGACATCACTTGCCCAGAACCCCCTGAGGTTAGAGTGTCCTAGAACTGATTAAAAGCGATTTCACTGAGCGTTACTCTTCAAAGTGAATGAATGTTTTGAGGAGGGTGGCTATTTGATCAGAAGTCTTTTCTAAGTGGTATTTTGATTGGTGGTTTTGGTTAAGTCTGGTGAAATGTATTTGAACTTTCACAGGGACCTAGCAGGCATTTCAACTTGTTTGTACAATCTTACACAAATTGCAGGAATTATCCTCTCATTAATAACATTGTTTGTTATTAGGGCTAAGTCATATAGTCTGTGTATTGTAATTAGTATAAGACTGGGAACAAATTAATAGATTAATACATTTCCACAAGTAAATTTGCTACAGAGTAATTTTATACTATATTGAGAGGCAGAGAAATCAGTTGAAGGTGACTAAGGACCATGCTGGTGGCTTATTACATTTGAGTTTGATAATTTATTGTGCCAAATCTCTGTTTGTAACATATGATATGTTTATATAGTAGATTTTCATTCCACGAAGAAAGGTGGGCTCAGAATCAGGTGTAAGAATGCAATCCTTCTGACAAAAAGACGTTGGAATTTTTGTGATTCCAAAGTAGGGGATGGGGGATTTTCCCCAGATGGCATTCTTCTCTTTGAAACACAACAGTATATGCCTAATTAGGTCAGCAATCAAGAACTTAAGCTTTTTCATCATGTTATACAGTGACAAACTGTTGTTAGCCATCGAGGAGTGAGGTGGTGAAGGCTGTGGGCTTCTACAGCTGAGGTATGTGGGATGAAGCCTTAAGATCATAATTCATGGTCATTCATCGGTGATCCGGGGCCTTATCTGTGATGGGGCGACTAGTGTGTTCCAGTTTGCTGATATTTTTAGTCTCAGTACTGAAATTCCCATGTCTTAGGAACCTCCTCAATTCCAGGTGAACCAAGATGGTAGTAGATCGCTCCAACGCTAAATGGGGACAGAAATATCATCTTTCAAGATTGTTGAAAGGGATAACTGTGCTCAGTAAGGGTTTGTTTGGTGAGGTAGGTGAGTTACCTATTTTTTTTTTTGCAAAAGTTGCCTCGTTTGTAAAATAAAAGAATTATATCTACTTTGTAGGACTGTTGTGCATCGTACCAACAGGATGTGAATCTGTGCTGTCAGAGTACAGGACACAAATAACTTGTGGTTGTTGAGCTGTCCATAAAAGTAGAAAATGAGCATGAAATATCTCAGTCACATAAGGACAAATATTACATAGGGCCACTGTTGTAAAATGGGACTGACATCGGGGTTGAGGGAAGACAGAAAAGGAGAGGATGAATGATGTATACTGCATTGAAACAGATGAGGGAGAGAACTGTTTAAAAGGGACATATGATTGGGTATTATTGTCTTAGCAGGAATTCAGAATGAAGGCTGCACAGTAGAGTGGACTTGGGGGAAGGGATTGCATAACAATGAAAGAGTTTTTCTTTTTCTTTTCAAGGAGAAGAGTAAATTGAGGGGCGGGGAAGGGTGGGCAGGGAGAAAAGTGCAACAATGAATGAATGGAAACCCTAAGTTAAGTCTCTGTAAACGTTCATTAAATTAAACTTAAAAAAATATTAAAAAAGTAGAAAAGGAGGAAATGGGAAAGATCTGGTGTGAAAAATAATCTATTTGAACTTTGTAGATCAACCAGTATTTGAAAAAATAGAAAAGAATGACTTGGTGACACTAAAGGCAGAGAGGGCTGCTTGGTGCTGCAGCCTATAGGGAGGTGCCCTGCTCCCAGCCTAAAGCCAGCCTCACTCCAGCGGTTCAGATCCACCAGGGCCTCAGCTGAACAGAAACGGGAAATCTGCTGCTTTCTGGAAACCCACTGAGGGGTCAACTATGTCTCACTTCAGCCTTAACAACAATAAGTTAAAGCAACAGAATTGAATGCATTTAGGTGTGTGTGGATTTATGTGAAAACCAAACAAATGATGTTTCAGCACTATGACTTTCTCCAGAAGGCTTATAGCCTATTAGAAGAAGACAGATACTATCAAATAATCATTCAAAGAAATGAACAATTGTATCTGGGATAATATTGTAGGAGAGAACCGGGTGATGTATTAAAGGATTTAATGAGCTGATTTTCCCCCATCAAGAGGGCATCGGAGAAGGTTTCCCTAAGGAGTTATGGCATTAGTTGGACCACAAACAGTAAGACCAATTATCCAGTAACTAAGCAAGAACTTACTGTGTTTTCTCACCTGGACTGAACAATGTATACATTTTTCTCCACAAACATCCACACCTGTGAAAACGATGTTGTTATATACCTTCAAGTATGAACTGACTCGACTCATAGTTGATCCTCTAGCAGATTTTCAGAAGCAGTAAATTGCACGGAAGGGGACTGCCCATCTTTCTCCCAGGGAGCAGCTGGTGGATTCGAACCACATGCCTTTGGGATGGAATACAACTCCTTATCACTCATTATGGATACTCACATTTCCTGAGAGAGACTCACTTGAAACTTTTCTCTAAGTAGGCACAAGTAAACCTGTGCTGACTTTGCTTATTGGAAAATCGAATTCTGACCAAAAGACAAGTGAAGACTCTTCTTTGCAGGCACTGTAAGAGGTGAAGTTAACGAGCTCTTGAGAGAGAGAAATAAAGGGACACCAGAGAGAGAAGAGACCATAGAGAGAATGATAAAAAATATCATAGTGAGAAGGGAGTGGGGTGTGGGCCTCATAGTCCACGGGAAGGGGGGGGTGTGCGTGCTCTGTTTGCCCTCAGAGAGAAGAGGAAAAGCACTTAAATGAGGCAATGCCAAAAATCAGGACAAACTAAAATCACTAAGCCAGTGGACTTTAGGAAATATAAGAGAGAAAGGAACATGCTAGATATTACAACCTGTCAACTCCAGAGTGTGGACCATTCAGCAGGACAAAAGATCTGGTCTAATTCCTCAAACTAGTCAGTGAGTCGATACAAACAAATATCCAGTGAAAAGATAACGCCATCAAAGAACCTTGCACGTCCCAACAAGTAACTTCAATGCATGACTTTTGTTTATGATTTTTATTCATATGAATCGACTCTATAAAGACTTTTGAGCCCATTAAGGGAAAAAGATATAAAAATATAAGATGAATAGATGGTATTAAGAAAATGATACTGATCTGTCATACTGATAAAGTATGAAAATGACAGGGTAGTTATATTTCAAAGGCTTTGCTAGAGCTTCATATTGAAGTATTTATTATGAAAGAAATTACATCAAGGAGTTTAAAACTTGTGGTTTTAAAAAAGTACAGAAGATGGAGGTTACAGATATAATAAACCTAGAAAAATGTTTCAAAGGGGAGATAGGTTTATGAAGGGTTGTTATTATTTCCTTTCCTTTTGTGTATTTCTGAACATTATCACCCCCAAAATATTTTTATTTTAAAGATGATGGAGTTAAAAGTGACAACAGGGAGGTGATAGAGTGACGGAGTTGGCACTAGGCTTTCCCTTTCAATCCAGTTTTTTAAAAAATTTTATTTTAATAATCTTAATGAACATTTACAGAGATTTTGGATTTCCATTCATTCATTGTTGCACTTTTCTCCCTGCCCAGCCTTCCCCTCCGCCCCCCACCATGTTCGCTCCTCTCGTTGAAAAAGTAAAAGAAAAATTCTTCTTTGATATACAATCCCCCCGCACCCTTCCCACAGCCTCAGGTACACTCCACTATGTACCCTTAATTCTGGACTCTTGTGATAACTATAATACCCTATCATATATCGCTTTTAAATTATTCTCTCCCTCACCTGTTTCAATGCAGTATACGTAATTTATCCAGTTTTTCTCAGTCTTCCCCCAATCCAGTTTGGAAAGCATATATTGGCTGAAATTCACAGATTTGATCAAGTTACGCAATAACTCATCACTAATAGGAAAGAGCTGAGCAGATACGTTGTTGTTAAGAGCTACCCTGTGGGCTGTGACTAATGGTGACCCTGTGAACGACAGATCTGAACCTTGTCTGTCCTGTGCCATCTTCGTCCTCTCTGCTTTGTTTGAATGTATTGTTACAGTCACTGTGTCCACCCTCTCCCTGAGGGTCTTCCTCTCTTTTGCTGACCCTCCACCTTTCACAGCACCATGTCTTTTTCTGAAGGTCTGGTACTTTCTAACAAAACGCTCCAAGCACGTGAGACAAAGTTTCACCATCTTTGTCTCTAAGTAACACCCAGTTTGCGCTTCCTCAAAGATATATTTGTCCTTTTGACAGTCCATGGGATACTTAATAACAGCATATTTTAAAAGCATTTATTTAAAAAAATAATAAAAAACACAGTGATTCTTCTTCTATCATTCTTATTCATTGTCAAAGTTTCAGATGCATAGGATGTAATTGAAAGGACCGTCACTTGAATCAGACACCCTTTTGGGTTTTTTTTTGTTTGTTTTGTTTTAATTTTATTTTTATTTTATTGTGTGTGTGTACCGTCAAATTGCATCTGACTGGTATAGGAGGAGATTGCCCCTCCTTCTCCAGCAGAGCATCTGGTGGATTCAAACCACATACCTGTGGGACTGCAGTGCAGCTTCTTGCCACTAGGCCACCAGAGCTCCCTACACTTTAGTTTTTAAGCTGACATTATTGCATTATACATATAGCATATTGGAGGGGTCCTTGACAGCAGATCTTCCCCAATGCATGCCATTTGATTTCTTGAGTGGTGGTCCAAAGTGTGTTGACTATGGATCCAAGTAAGATGAAATCGTTGAAAACTTCCATCTTTTCTTCATCTATCATAATGTTGCCTATTGACTCAGTGGTGAGAATTGTTATTTTCTTGATATTGATATGTAATCCATATTGAAGGTTGTAGTCTTTAATGTTCTATAGCAAATGCTTCAAGTCTTCTTTGCTTTCAGCAAGCAAAGTTGTGGTTGAATCCTCCACATAATGCAGGTTGTTGATAAGTCTTCCTCTAACCCTCATGTCACATTCTTCTTATATACTCTGGCTTCTTGAATTATTTGCCCAGCGTACAGACTGAATCAGCTAAGAGAAAGGACACAACCTTGATGCACAGCTTTCCTGATTATAAACCAAGCAGTGTTCCCTTGTTCTGTTTGGACAACTGTTTCTTGGTCTAGGTGTAAGTTTCACATAAGCACAATTAAATGTTCTGGGATTCCCATTCTTTTCAATATTATCTATATTTTGTTATGATCTATGCAGTCAAATGTCTTTGCATCTTTGCATATTTTTAAAATACAAATAAACACCCTTCTGATATTCTCTGCTTTTAGCCAATATCTATCTGACTTGAGCAATGATATCCTTTGTGATACAGATTCTTTTGAATCTAGCATGAATTTCTGGCAATTGGTGTACAGTTGTAGCCATTTCAAAATAATCTTCAACAAGATTTTACTTGCGTGTGTTAGTAATACTGTTCAATAACTTCTAAGTTCTATTGCATCACCTGTCTTAGGAATGGAAACAAATAGGGATTTCTTCCAGTCAGTTGGTCAGGCTGCTGTCTCCCAGGTCTCATGACACAGCGTGATGAACACGGTCAAGGTTGCATCTGCTTCCTGAGCCACTCAGTTGGTATTCCATCAATTCCCAGGGTATTTTTTGGACAGTGTCTTCAGTTCAGCTCGAACTTCTTCCATCGTCACTGTTGATTCTTTGTCGTATGCTGCTTTGTGACATAGTTCCCCATCAGCCAGTTCTTGGCTACAGTGACTCTGAATATTCCAGAAGGAATCTTCTTTTCATGCTCCTTTCATCAAGATTTTGCCCACAAAATCCTTCAGTAGTGCAACTTGAGCGTTGAATTTGTTTTTCAGTCCTTTCAACTTAAGAACGAAAAGCGAATTCTTTCCTTTTGATTTTCTAACTCCAAGTCTTTGTCCATTTCATGATAATATTTTGCTTTGTCTTCTTGAGTTGCCTCTTTGAAATCTTCTGTTCATGTCTTTCACCCCAGCATTTCTCCCCTTTGTTTTGGACTCTCAGTTCTCTAGTGCCATATTCAGGGTCTTTTGTAACATCTGTTCTGATCTTTTCTTTCTCCTTTGTCTTTATAATGACTTTTTCTTTCTTCATGTATGGTATGCTTGATGTCATCCCACAACTCTTCTGAACTTTATTAGTGTTCAATGTCTCAAGCATATTCTTCAGGTGGTTTTTAAATTCAGGTGGGAAGGATCCAAGATCATATTTTGGTTCTATCTAATTGTTTTCTGTCACTTTGTAGAGAGACTCTTATCTAATTAAAGTACAGGGAAGAAGGGAAAGCGAAACGGCACAAAATTGATTAGTCCATTGAACAGCCAGGAACTCTTTGGAATACGAACATCTGTTCTTGTGGACATTTTCCTTTTGGGACTCTCAGCTCCTCTCCCCCAGGTATTATTAGTGTGCGTCTCTGTTCTCCCCCAGAGGAGGGCATGTGACTCAGGCTTGGCAAGTCAGATCACAGCAATACCTTAAAATTGCCACAAATATTGGCTCAAGGAAGGTGGCTTAATGGCTTAGTTTCTTTAAGCCAATGAGACTCAGACATGGGACTCTTGCTGAAGCTCTTGAAGCAGAAGCACTCATCTTCCACTGGGCTTCATCAGGTCTGAGGGTGTAAGGTTGGCACTACCTGCAGCCCTTTTGCCCAATACATGTAGATTTTTTATTTTTAATTTTTTTTGGCAGAGACAGAATTGGCTACAGAAAGAAGCAGACTTGTGGTCTGAAGAGAGGAAGAGGATATTAAATTTCAGTAACATTATTGTAAACTCGATACTTAACCTTTCCATTACCATTGAGTGGATTCTGACATCTGCTTCTCCAGCGACCATCAGCAAGGAAACCCAATAGGAAGTTCAACTCTGTTGTATAATGTTGCTATTTTAATTTATGAATGAATATATTTCTCTTTCTATCTCTCAACTTTTATCTCCTATGCCTTTGGCCAATTTATGTTCTTTCTCCTATCAATATGTTATTGTTAAGTGCTGTCAAATCAGGATTGGCTCATAGCTAACCCTCCAGTGGGTTTTCAGAAGAGATTGCTCATTTTTTCTCCCACAAAGCAGCAGGTGAATTCAAACTACCTTTCTTTGGATTGACAGGACAACTCCTTACCCCTAAGCCACCAGACCTCCCTTCTATGAATACAGATATTAACATTTTTTAAAGTTTTTATTATTTGATTGAAAGCTTATGGTATAGTTTGGTATTCTGTTCAACTTTCATACTTGCAATTAACAAAGTTTCACAGAATTGCTGAATTCAAAACTGTGTGTCTGTTCCTATAAAAAGGTCAAGATTTGTTTTAAAACTTCCTCAATTTTCACAATACCTCAATTTCTATTAGATGATTAGCTGATGTTCTTTTTCTCTCCTCCACAAGTGTTCCACAATTTCAAAGTTATATGTTCATAAATGACTTTTTAAATGGCAACCTTGGTATTCTATTAAAATCATTGTATATGGTAATTAGTAATCTGCAAGATAATTTTAGTTAATTTTAAATTTAAAATCCATCATGCAAAACAAGCTTGATCAGAGTGGAACTACTGACAAAAGAAATGAACCCAAGTGTGAGAGATGCCTCACATGCCCGGCAAAGAAAAAGGTGTGCATTTCTCAGGGTATAATCGTTGTCTTGATTTTTACTGGTAATTATAATTTAATTATAAACTTACTTTTGCAACATTAAAAGTACATAGTTAGCATTTAAGTACTTTCCATATAATTATCTGTTATTGAACCTGCTCATTATGTAATGGTTTCTGCATATATTACTGTGCTTTGTGTAAAAATATTTTTTTACTTAAGGTTGACTTGAAATAAAATAAGGCAAATCGTTTGAATGATATCCAATAATTCCCTGATATTGCATAAACAATTCTGTGAGATTAGTTTTGATCTTGATAATCTTAAAGAATAAACTAGAGATCCACCCTGGGTGTCTTTAATGATCTCTGGTGGTGCAGTGATTAAGTGCTTGACTGTTAACCATAAGATTTTGGTTTGGATACATTCACTTTACAAGAGAAATTACTGATAATCTTCTCTTGTAAATATTCCCTCAAAACAGAGACAACTCCACTACCATTGAGTGGATTCTGACATCTGCTTCTCCAGCCACCACCAGCTACGAAACCCAATAGGAGGTTCAGCTCTGTTAAATAAGGTTGCTGTGAATTGGAGTTAACTCTATGGATGTCGTAACAACTGCTTACTTTTATGAATATTGATCAAGATCTTGTCTAGCAATGTGATAGATTCTCATTCTTCCCAAAGAATTGACTTCTTCTTAATTTTTCCTCCTGGGACTTTCCTGAAGAAAACACACAAATCTCGCTTCCGATATGTCCCTAGTCCTTTCAACTTATCTTCCTCTCATGGAGCAGCTGGTGGATTTGAACTGCATGTCTTCAGGTTGGCAATGTAGCTCCTTACCCCTCGGCCACTAGAGCTCCCTCCCATGGTAGTGGCAGTAGGGCAATCGAGAAATCAACAGACGTGTTGAATTTGGAAAATTTGCTGTCAAGGATCTCCCCAAAGTGTTAAAGAGCAACAATGTCAGTTTAAAGACTAAGGCATACCTAATCCAGGTCACAGTGTCTTCACTTTTTTCCTATGCATCTGAAAGTTGGACAATGAATTAGGATGACAGAAGCAGAATCAATGACTTTGAATTGACAGGTCGGCAAAGAAGAAGGAATCCCACCGATTGCCGAAAGAACAAGCAAGTCTGTCTTGGGGGAACTGCAACCAGGGTGCTCCTTAGAGGCAAAGATGACCACATTTTGTCTCACATTTTTGTAATGTTAGAGTGACCAGTTCTTAGAAAAAGACATCATGTTGGGAAAGATGGAGGTTCAGAAAAAGAAAGACCTTCAACAAGTTAGATTGGTTTAGTGACTGTAACCGTGGACTTGAAGGTGTCAGAGACAATGAGGATGGGGCAGGGGAGGGCAAAGTTCAGGTCTGTTGTCCAGAGGGTCATTAACACTTATGCTTGACTCAGCAGCACATAACAACAAACAGCAACATTATCTATTTACTAATTTTTATTCCCTTCTTCTCACTTCGCATCCTGGTAACCATCCAAGAATGACTTATGCTTTGTATACATTTTTCTGTAGCGTTAAAATAACTATAATATTGGTTTTACACCGTATTTTTGTGACTGATTTATTTCAGTCAGCATAGTGTCCTCTAGATTAATTTATATTATTCAGTGTTTCTCAATTTTGTTTTTAGTGCTCTTCTATACATTAAGCTATGTTCCTCCTACAAGTCATAAATTCCTAATTCATTCCTTTAGTCATTGCATAATATTTCATAGTGTGTTCATATCAAAATTGACCCAGCCATTTCCCTACAGATAGCCAGCTGAGTCGTGCTGTCTCTAGTTTTTCTTTCACTAAACAGTGCTGCAGAAAATTCTGTAACCAGGTTACTGGTGCTTTTGATGAGGTTGATAGATTCTCAATAGTCAGTCCACTGAGCTAAATGAATCCACATTTCAAGTGCAATAGCTATTGTCAGACAACTTTGCAGAAAGCCTGTGATTCATACTCCCTCCAGCAAAGCATGAGGATACCCTGTTGCTTTGCAGTACACAGTTACAGCAGGACATAGCTGTGGGAGAGATTTTGGTCTGATGCTTCAAAACATAGAGCTCAGCCACTGATTTCTTTTTCCTACTAAGTTTAACTTCCCACTTTGTGTCAAGGTCCAGAAGGAGAGTGATTTTTAGGTGCCGTATGATCAGAACTGACCCATCGTTGATCCTCCAGCGGCAGTAAACCTTATGGGAGGTGATTGCCTATTGGCTTTCTGTAGAGCTGTTGGTGGATTTGAACCACATGTTTTTGGAATTGCAGTGCAGGTTCTTACCACTAGGCCATCAGAGCTCCATCAGAAAGTTGCTGTTGTTACATGCTGTTGGGTTGAGTATGACTCATAGTGACCCTGAAAACAACAAAATAGCATCCAGTCGTGGGCTGGCCATCCTTCTTGTCAATTCTACCTTCTACCTGGAGACATTAAAAGGAAGATTTGTTGTTGGTTTTTTTTAAGGTAGGCAAGCTCAGAGATCAGTTCCTTAGATCTCCAATCTTGATCTAGAGCAAGCGTTAGTAAACTACATTCTAAGGACAGTGTGGCCATAGCCCATTTTTGCAAATAAAGTGTTGTTGGAACAGCGTTATCATCCACTCATTTCTTTTGTTTCTGACTGTGACACTGATGTGTCAAATGTGAGAATGGTTACCTATGGTGGACGGTGTTTAGTGGAGCTCCCTGATTAAAACAAGCTTGGAAGCAGGAGTGGCATCCACTTCCAAAATAGTTTGCCTCTGGAAACCATATGAACCTGGAGAAAGGACGAAAGTTATAGAAGTGTCCAGGTCTTTCCTTCACAGGGTCCCTATGAGTTGCCTACGACTCGACGGCACTTAACAACAAACAACAACATGACTGATTTAATGCTACAGTGGCAGACTTCAACATAGTGGCATAACTTTAGCATAGACTATGTGTGTGTGTGAGATCCATCAAGCCTGGGATAATTATTGTCTGGCTCCTTTTAGAAAATGTTGGCCAACCCTTGATCTAGACATCCAGATTGCACGTTGATTACGTCCTCTGTAGCATACTTGCCAAGGAAACTCTGCAGTGAATGAAAGCAGTAGTAAATCTGTTCTTGGGCTTTGGGGTCTTCGGAACATCAGACCCTTCCTTGGGCTGAGACACGGAAATGATGGTGTTTTGGGAGACATTCCATCAAACAATGGTGTTGGTGTTAGCTGCCAAAGAGTTGGCGCTGACTCGTGGTGAGTCTATGCACAAGGGCTCTCTCCTCCCAATCTTGCGCCAACCCCAGCCCACCAAGCCCGCCAAGATCTGATTGCTCGCCACATCCCTGCGACTTGCAGAGTTTTATCTTTTTTTGTTTTGTTTGATTTTCGGAAGTAGATTACAAGACTGGTTTTCTTGGTCTTGATGCTCCTCTGCGTCACAGCGACGCACAGGCCCCTCCTGACGGATGGATGGGTGGAGACTGTGCTTGGAGTGATCTAGCTGGAATGCAAACTGAAGCTGCTGTGCCCAAGGTGAGAATTCTACCACGGAGCCATCACTGCCTCTACGTGAGATAGCAGGAAGGAACAAGAATGGCTGACATTTGCACCCTCGTTCAGTGTCTGGCTGTGCTGCGAGTGTATGCATGTGCCGATCATTTAATCACCAGAACTTTTAGAACTGGAACCATTATTGTTACAGACAAGAGTGGGACAGAGAGATGTTGGTTATGTCCACAAGGTTACACAGCTTAAGGCGAAGTTGCACCAGGCTGCAGGTCTTGAGCATGACTCCAGAGATGACCAATACAGCAACTCTCATGCTTCCCCCTAAGGTGTGGCTGGGGCCACCATGGGGCATCACTGTGGGAATGGGGCACTGAGTGTCCCCTAGTGTGGAGGAGAGGTGCTACAATCTGGCCTGTGGGTGAACTGAGGTGTGGGAGGAGAACATTAGAGAACTCAGCACCTTCATGGATCTCCCTGTATCTTGGGAGAAGCTGGGCAACAGGGAAGAGGCGCCTTGGGAATTGTACAGTGCTGTCGGAGAGTCTGGGGTCAGTGGTGTCACTCCTGTCCATCTTCATATGTCCCCTCTTTCAGAATTCTCAGGACTGGAGAGTATTATGAAGCATCCAAGTTCACACTACTTTTATTGTTAACATCCATTTATTCACATCCATAGATCAATTAAAATTAAATGCTGCCATAACATCCAAACATTATCCTATTAACAACGATCGCAGCTCGAGTTCCAGAAGAAAGAGAGATTGTTTTCAGCTATGCTCTGGCTCAGGTCAACTCTGCAGCTTTTTGGTGCTGGCTTCAAAGGGCATGGGAACAAGAAAAGACAAGACATGCTAACATTTATCAGCAGTTTGCTATAGACCAGGCATTGAGTATTGGGAGGAACGTTGATCAAACATTATGCTGTTTAGAAAAGGGGCAACTTGTCTTTGTTTCCATTTTGCAGAGGCTTAAGGAACTTGCCTGATTAAGTGTCAAAACTGGAATTCTAAACGAGACTGTCTGATTGCAGAATGTGTCTCTTAATAAAAAAGGAAGGAGAGAATTGCGTTCCTTTGGGGTGAGGCCTTGATTGGGTTGGCCCCTTGGCCCTCTCCATGCTGACACGGAAGGACCTTCCTCTTCTGGTCCACAAAGAGTTGTGTGAGGCGGAGACCAAGGAAGTAGAATGTTGACACCATGAATAGACACCCTGTGTTCAGTCCCACACAGGGACAAAATAGCCCGTAAGAAGCAAAGGAAACTAGAAGCAACCTCAATGTCCATCAAATGATGAATGTAGAAACACTGCATGGTATCTACTTGCAACAGCATAGCTTTCACATAAAAGGAAAGATGTTCTGCCACATTCTACAATATGAGTCAGCCATCAGAAACATGGAGTATAGTGAAAGAAATCGGACAAAAAGGCCATGTGTTGTATAAGAATTATCTACAAGAGGGAAATTCACAGACACAGGAAGAAGCTTGGTGGTTAAGGAGCTGGGAGGGAAGGAGAGTGCGGGTTGATTGCTTGTGGGTAGGAAGTTTCTTTGTGGCTAATGAGATATTCTAGAATGAAATAATGATAAAGGTTGCTGCTAACCTCTTGAATGCTCTTATGACTACCAAATGGTACATTTTTATGTTGCTGGTAAGTACCACTGAGGCAGCTCCACACAGTGGCCTCAGACATCAACATCCCTGCTCCTGTGTCAGCCTCACAACTGCTGACTCCGTGCTGGCAGTCAGTCGTGTTGAAGGTCCTCTTTTTGCTGACTCTCTACTTTCGCAAGCATGATGTCTTTTTCCACAGACCAGTCCCTGGAGAATATGTGACAAGTCCAAAATATATGTCAGATGAAGGCTCATCGTCTTTGGCTCCACTATTCCCAAGATAGTTATTTGCTCTTTTGGTATTCCATGGACTATTTAATATTCTCCACCAACACCACAATTTGAAAGGTAGTTGTATACTTTAAGAGGATGAATTTTATGGTTTTTTAATTACTACGTGGAGCAGGATATTATTTTTTATAAAACAGAAGGTCAGAAAAAATAAAGAGGAAGTGCAGTTCAAAGAGGTATGTGGATTGTCTTACCGTTCTCCTCAAACACAGACACAACTGCGAGGTGGCTCAGGAATGACCAGCATTTTGTTCTGTTGCATGTGGGGTTGTTCTGAGACACAATAGACTCAATGACATCTCACAACAATTCCAATGAAATTCTTACTGAAAAAGATAGGAGAAGAACCGAAAGTCAGACCACACTTGATGCAAAGCTGTGCCATTTCCCCCTTTTTCTAGAAACCACACTCCTACACTCTATTTTAGGTTTTAGGAGATCCAGGCAGCTGCATTCAAGAGGGATGCCTTTGAAACAAGCCAGCCTTAGTGGGAGACATGACAAAGGATTATTTGCTAATTGCTAAGGGAAAAGTAAATGAGAAATCCAGCACTTTAGAGGGAAAAGCTCTTAATTACCATTTGGGTAATGATTCCAGATCCTCAATATACTTTCTAGGACTTGATTATAAAGATTGTCATCATTTTTTTAAAACAAGGTTATAAAGAACTACTGGTAGTTCTACCTCTTAAATACCTATGCATTTGGTCCATTATTTCTCAGTTGCGCTATTACCCGCATCTGGACAGTAGAGAACAAAGATGTTGGTAACCAGTTCCCAATGCCCAAGGCAGACCACTCACATCACAGAATTATCCAGTCCAAAATGTCAGGAATATTGTTGTTATGTGCCGTTGAATCACTGCGACTCATAGCAACCCTATGTACAACAGCCCTAAATTCTGCTCTGTCTTGTGCCAATCACACTGTCTCTGACACTCCCATCCCAATAACCCCAGTCACCGAATCAATCCACCTCATAGAGGGCCTTCGCCTCCTGCACTGTCCCTCCACCCTCCCCAGCTTGATGTCCTTCTCCAAGGACCGGTCTCTCCTTACAACATGTCCAAAGTATGTTAGACGGAGCCTCAGAATCTTTGCCTCCAAAGAGCCTCCCGGTTTAACCCTTTCCAGGATGAATCTGTTTGTTTTCCTAGCAGTCCATGGTATTCTCAATACTCTTCTCCAGCACCACAGCTCAAAGGCATCAATTCTCCTTCTGTCCTCCTTGGTCATTATCCAACTCTCTGAAGCATAACAAGTTGAGAAACTCTACATTAACCCTGCCATGGTTTGAATCATGTCTTCCCAAAATATGTGCCAGATTTTCTATATCAAATAACTATTCTATGTTTTGTAAATTATTCTAGGGTTTTAATGAGTCAGAATTAGAAGCAGTTTTAAGATGATGTAACAACTTCCATGAAGTGATCTTTGTGATCAGCCAATTAGTTTCAAGGAAAGTAAGGAAAGTGGGATGTTTAGGAGCCACTGAGTTGGCTACAGGTCATAACAACCCTACGAAAAGCAGATTGAAGCCTTGCTGTAAAACTTCCTTGCTTTTTCGGCCATGCTCAAGATCATCATTGAAGTCATTGTGTAAATTCATCTCATTGATGGTCTTCCACTTCTCCAAGCAAAATATCAAAGGACTGGAGCTTCCTGACAACATGGTCAAAATACGTGAGATGAAGTCTCACTAACCTTACCTCCAAGACATCCAGGCTGCACTTCTCCCAAGATATATTTGTTTGTTCTTTTCGAAACCCATAACATATTCACTCTTCTTTGCTAAACCCACAGTTCAAAGGCATTGACGATGGGCTATAACACTCTAGATCCTTCCACAGCCCCAATCTGGTATATGAGGAATTTACTTGGGGTTTGTCTCTTATTAGGTTTTGTTTAAAAACAAACAAACAATGAGAAAAGCTTGCAGAATGGAGGGCAAGCCAGTATCACGAGGAACAAGGAGTCAGGGATGGAATGAAGCCTTTGGACTCAGTTTTCTGTGCTGGAAAAATCCTAGAGCCAGGAGACAAACACGGAAATCCTTTCCCTAGATCTGGAACTTTAAGGTCTCCTAAATTGGGGGAAAATGTACTTCTGGCTGTTAAAGCCATCCATTGATGATATCTGTATAACTTGCGAACTCACAACTGTGGAGTCAGAACTGACTCACAGCGGACCCTCCGGTCGGTGTTCCGAGGCTGTAAATCACACCGAAGGAGAGTGCTCATCTTTCCCTCTCACATCAGCTGATGGATTTGAACTACCAACCTTTGGATGATATAGCACTGGTCTGTGCATTGCTGTCCAGAGGTAACTCGTGGTTGCTGTGATGCTAAACACTGTGACACTGATGTGCCAAATGCTATGATGGTCACCCATGGTAGACGGTGTTTGGTGGAGCTCCCTGATTAAAACAAGCCTGGAAGCAGTAGTGGCATCCACTTCCAAAATTGCTTACCTCCAGAAACTATAAACACAGCTCAGGTCTTTCGTTCATAGGGTCACTAAGAGTTGTCTACACTCGATGGCACCTAACAACAACAACAGTCTTTGGGTTGATAGCACAACTCCTTACCCACTAGGCCACCAGAGCGAATCCTGACAGTCCAGCAGGGTCCTGGAGACCATACATAGACTGGAAGGAAATGGTCCATTTCCCCACCCTTGGAGCTGCGGGTGGTTTTGAATCACCAGAAAGGAGTGACCTGTGAAGTTAGAAGCACAGCTCCCTATAGACTAGGGCACTTGAACTCTCTTTGGAGGCTCACAGGTCTGTTACATCAGCTCTAGACATCTGCAATAGATCCTCTTACTAACTTGCTGTCCGCTACACCAGCCTCCCTTACCTTCACCACTTCAGCAGTCTCCTAACCAGTTTCCCTCCTTTCCCTCTGAGCCACTGCCAGACAATCTTCTAAAACCAGAGATCTCTGGCTCTTTGCTGTTGCTGCTCTAATGGACCACTGTGTTGAACAAGGGCCCCTCTCCTTGGCCCTGCACCTTCCCTTTCAATGGTAGCAGTTACGGGTACAACCTAGAAACACTAGGTTTGACACATTGGACTTCCATATATTTATTTCTGGTGGTCTGGCTTTAAATATATGAGATGTGACATTAGCTGCTTTTATCAACTTTACGACCACGCAAGTTTTGCTGCCGATTGATGCACAGAAGGAACAGTGTCGGTTAGTGGTGAGACAGCAAGGCCGAAATTTTATCTCTCTCTCCTCCAATTATTCTAAGAAGAAGAAAAGTTTTAAAGCAATGATGAATGGAAATTATCCAGTAACTTCAGATATATTACTCCCCAGAACTCCTGTCTGGGTAAATCAGAAATACTCACAACTATAGCTAATGAGATAATTAAAAACTAGTAAATATAAATGTGAATGCCTTCTACCATTAAGCCCTGGAAATGTATCTGGTTATGAAACACCAACTCTGTATTCTGAAATGTCATATCAATTATATGAGACACTTTTACAGATCTCCCTAACAACTATTTACATAAAACTATATTTTTATACTCTATGTAAAATACTGAAGTATAGATTTAATCAAAACTGTAAATAAGACTAAAGGTATGCTGTAAGTGTGAAATATGCATGGATAAAAAATTCTTGGCAAAATTTTAAATCAATTTCCCCATGAATTATATTGGGTTCCCCATTTCTCGCTTACCCCTCAGCCCCTAACCTCCTCTTTTCCTCACTGTACCTTAATACTCTTTCAGGAGAGATAAGGCGTTTTGGGGATTAAAAAAATTGGGAATGATTTTATGTTTCTGTGTTTGGTTGCAGTAGGAACATAAATTTGGAAAGGATACTACTTCATACATTTTAAGTTCTATTTTTAAGTCTCTCTCTCTACATACAGAAGACCATGTAGATTGAGATGTGGATTTGAATTCTGCCTGTGTGTCCTGGCCAAGTGGATGCATCCCTCATTGGTAAAGTGAGGTGCATACTGCCCAGCTCTTTGGTGACTGTGAGGATTGAAAAGGTGGATGTAGAAACTGAGAGAACATTCCACGGGCTTTGCTATTCCTTCTGTAGTGCTGCTATGTCCATCTTCTGCTCCTCACTTCTTGATGCTGTTGAGACATTGACTCTGATCTCAACATGATGACTAGGTGGAGGTGGACCATATGGGAAGGTATCCAGGCCCAGCCAGATCTTGCTTCTCAGTGAGGTACCTGCCTGACCTGCTGTTTCGGCATCACTGGTGGGTCCTTACCAATTCAAGAGCCCTCAGAATGAACGTCTCTAGATCTTGACTTCCAACTTCTCTCTTTGTGAGTTATCCTCGTGCTTACTCAATCAATCAGACAACTCTAGTAAAAGGAGGTCAGATGAAAGGAGGGAGGAGAAAGGACGAGGGAAGTTTGCACTGAATAACTAACCTGTGGTGGTTTGCCCAGGACAGTCCTGGTTTTAGCATGAACATTTCTCTGTCCCTTGAAATCTCTTTGCCCCGAGGAAATGAGAATGGTTGATTAGCCTACACTATGTACAGGAATTGTAATTCTAGACTAGATACCCAGAGACAACAAGTAGATTGGTTGTTGTCTATGACTTGGGGTAGGAAAGATGGCAACTAGAAATGTTGTTGTTGTTATGTGCCATTGAGTCGCTTGCAACTCATAGTGACCCTGTGTACAAGAGCCCTAAACCCTGCTCTGTCCTGTCCAACCTCACTGTCTCCGGCACACTTGGTCCCATCACTGATCCATTTTATAGAGGGTTTTTCTCTCTTATGCTGTCCCTCCACCCTCCCAAACATGATGTCTCTCTCCATGGTCTGGTTCCTCCTTGTAACATACCCAGAGTATATCAGATGAAGCGTCAGAATCCTTGCCTGAAAGGAGCAGTACGGTTTGACCCTCTCCAGGATGAACCTGTAAATAATGGAAATATTCTATAATCATACGCTGATGATGATTGTCCAATTATGTAAATACACTAAAAACAACTAAATTCTACTCCTAAAATATGGATTTAATAGTATTTATATTATATCTCAAGAAAACTGTTTGGAAGTTAATTATAAAATGGTATTTTCCTAATAAAGCATTTAATTTCCTTGACCAAATGCTTTGCTCAGAAAATGAATTAAGAATTTGGAATCGTCATTGGACTGGAAAAGATTTTATAAGTTTAGCAAAATCTAGAGTAGAAGAGAATGTGAAGACTCTTTTGGTGTCTTGTTCATCTGGCCTGAAGTGTGAGTTCAAAAATGTTTTAAAAGAACACAATGTATTAGTATGCATCAAAAGCTAAAACGTACACTCAGTTTACTTCAACAACATTTGTAGAAATTTGTCCTAAATGAGTAATTGGAGAATGTGCAAAGCTGGATGTGCAAGGGTTTATCTTTCAGGTAGGATTATGATGGAAACGATGTCTCACAAACAATCTGAGCATCCATGACTGACTGTTGAGTTGGTTTATGGCAAATTTATCCACTCACCCATTTATTCACTATGACACCACAAATGATCCTAAAACCCCTGCCCCCATATAAAGTGGCCAACTATCCCAGTTTGCCTAGAAACTCCCTGTTTTAGGCCAGGAGGTCCCATGTACTGGGAAACGTCTGTTTCCAGAACATGAATGTGAGTGTTCATCAATGTGTTTGTAGTAAAAACTGTACAAATTGTTCTCAGACTTTCACCAGGAGTTGTCTTGAGCTATGGGGTGAGATTCTCTTTCTTTCTTAATGGTATTTTTGCCTGGAGTTTTTTGTTGTTGTTGTTGTTATGTGCCGTTGAGTCATTTGCGACTCATAGTGACCTTATGTACAACAGCCCTAAACCGTGCTCTATCCTGTGCCAATCTCATTGCCTCTGACACACCCATCCCGAGTACCCCAGTCACTGAATCAATCCACCTCATAGAGGGTCTTCCCCTCCTGCACTGTCCCTCTACCCAGCATGATGTCCCTCTCCAAAGACCTGTCTCTCCTTACAACATGTCCAAAGTATGTCAGACGAAGCCCCAGAATCCTTGCCTCCAAGGAGCAGCCTGGTTTAATCCTCTCTACGATGAATCTGTTTGTTTTCTTGGCAGTCCATGGTACATTCAATACTCTTCTCCAGCACCACAGCTTAAAGGCGTCAATTCTCCTTCTATCTTCCTTAGTCATTGTCCAACTCTCTGATGCATAACAAGTGATTGCAAAGACCATGGCCTGTATCAGGCGGACCTTAGTCTCCAGAGAGACACTGTTGCTCTTGAGTATTTTGGAGAGGTCCCAAACCGTAGACTTTCCCATCGCAATATGTTTTTTGATTTCCTGGCTACTGGTGCCAAGAGTGTTGACCATGGAGCCAAGCAAACTGAAGCTGTGAACAATCTCAATCTCTTCGCCATCCATCCTGATGCTACTGATTGGTCCAGTGGTGAGAATTTTTGTCTTCTTGACAGTGAGCCTCAGTCCATATTGAAGGCTGCAGTCCTTGACCCTCTGCAGCAAGTGCATGAGGTCCTCCTCAGTTTCAGCGAGCAAGGTTATGTCATCTGCATAACACAGATTGTTGATAGATCATCCACCAATCCTAACGCCACACCTCTCCTCATATAGGTAATTTTATATTTGAGGAAAAATAACATAGATGTTCTCATTACAGAAGCACAAAGTAGAGTACAGACACACAATGAAATACCATGCAAATGTAAAGACCACTGACGGACTCTTGAGGCATATTTTAATGTGGATGAACCCTGGAGAAGGACATTATGGGAGAGAAGTCAATCACTAAAGGGCAAATATTGTGAGTCCACCACTACTCAGAGTTAAAGAAAGAAAGCTTTGACACAGAAAGAAATAGTCTTAGATGGTTTACCACAGAAGAGAGGGGAAGGGAAGGGGAAAAAAGAAAAAAGAACATCTGCTGACACATTACCAAGAAATTGGGCACCTTAAATACAGGAAATGCAGGTCTTTTATTACTTACCCTCTATTTGATTTGCCATTTGCACGAGGGCATCTATTTGCTCATCTGTCTAAACACGATGTGAGTCTGGACGCAGGCACATGCGTACACTTGAGGGGATGAACACTCGGCCAGACCTGGGAGGGCAGCGAGGTCGAGATCTGCTTCGTTTCTGTGACAGCACTGGAGGCTAACTCACTCACTACTTGACACACTGGATGAATAAGTAGATCCATGCTTATTAAAATAGGATAAAGCAATACATCAAAACTGGATGGAACTCTTTTTGAAAGATTTAGTCAAATCAGTGAGTAGGTTATTCTCTCTTAATGATGCCCATTGACTTAGCTGCTTGAATTTGTCTTTACAAGGAGTTGACAAACAGCTTGATTAGATTGATTGCCTTCTCTCCTACAGCGCTTTCCATTTTGGCTTTTCCCCTTATTAAAACCACAATGCATGTCCATCATGTAAAAGTCAAAATTGTTGTTGTTGAGCAAAAAAGAAAATTAAAGGACTCTCTAGAGATAACCAAGGGAAATCCTTTTTTAAAGGAGCCTTGGTGGGGCAGAAGTTGCGTGACTACTAACCTCCAGGTTGAAAGTTCAAAACCATCACCTACTCCATGAGAGAAAGATGTAACAGTTTGCTTCTCTAGGGATTATAGCCCTGGACAATCTACTCAGCTATCTTGTAAGGTCTCTGTAAGTTAAGATTGACTTGGCACTGGAAAATTTGGCATCTCTGGATCGGGTAAAAAATGAAGTGCCTGGACAACAGACTGTTTCTTAAAATTCACCTGAAGATGCTGGGAAGACAAACCTGATCTGATTCTAAGCGGTATTAGAACGACCCAGAACAGTTCATCTCAGCAAACGTGTAGTTGCCAACAGTCAGGATTAACTAGCAAGAACTTCTTTGATCATGCCTGATTTCTACCATATTCTATGTATACAAGTGGACATATAAGTATCTGTGCGCATGTGCATGTACAACACTGAACGGAAATGAAGCCATTTCATTCATTGGGCTCTATTGTCTCAATCAGAGAAAAATGCAGCAATCTGCTTCCATAAAGATTATAGACTTGGAGACCCTATAGGGTAGTTCTACCCTGTCTCATAAGGCTGCAATCCCAAAGGTAGAGGATTCAAATCCATCAGCTGCTCCATGGGAGAAGGATGGGCAGTCTCGAGCCCATGTGATGTAAAATCTACTGGAGGGTCAGTTATGGATTGGTCCTGACTCAGTGATATACAAGCACACAGGGTCTCGATGGACCAGAATGGAGTTAATGACAATGAGCTTTAAGACTGTCCTTTCAATCATTTGTGTAAACCTCCATTTGGATCCGTGCACACACTACTTCTGCATCTCTTGTAATGACTTTATGCTAAGCCGTCACCTAGATAGACCACACCTGAACTGGATTGATTTCCTTTTTAAATGATATTTTCTTACCACGTATTTCCCAACTGGGAGCTCTTTCTCGAGATCATTTCTTGTCTTCTTAAGCAGGTATCCACAACATTCCCAGTAGAGTGCCGGGCACATGATAAGTGCTCAGTAAATGGAATTCCCTTTTTCTATTTAAAAAGAGCACTTGCTGTTGAGCTGACAGTAATTCGCAATGAAGCCGTGTGTATCAGAGTAGAGCTGTGTGCCGTCAGATTTTCAGTCGTTGGTTTTTCTGCAGTAGACCACCAGGTCTTGATTTTGTAGTAACTCTGGGTGAACTTGAACCATCACAACTTTTGGTTAACAGCTGGGTATATTCAACATTTGCACCACTCAGAGGCTCTACCCTGTGTTCTGTAGGATCACAGTTTTCAGTCAATGAGAAATCATGACAAGGAAAGATTATTTAATGACTGATTTCCAAGAGCCGGAAGGTTGGGGAATCTATTAAAAAAAAGAGCTCTTTCCATCCAAGTGGGAAAGTAGACTTTCTAGAGTTGTCAAGGATGGATGAACCCCTGAAAACATATTTAAACCTTAAACCAAAAAATATTCCCCGAAGTCTTCTTATAGCCAAACAACCATTTATCTCGACTAGCAAAGGATGCCTGCCTTGAGCATTATGCTCTTTTAAGATATGAGCTCAAACTGACAACAGCGTGAAAGATTGTATCGGAAACTTCGTGCACAGAGTGTTTGTGTTAGTGAGGAAGGAACACCCAGGAAAGGAGGTGAGAACACTTGTGCAACTCAAAGGATGTAGTCCATGTCACTAAGTTGTCTGTGTGGGGATTGCCGAACGGATGAATGTTCTGCTGCATGAATGTTCTCAACAACGCAACAAAAATAAAGAAACTTTTCTAGAAGGAGCTCTGGGGGCCTAGTAGTAAGAAACTGTGCTACAATCCAAAGGCACATAATTCGAATCCACCAGCTGCTCCACAGGAGAAAGATGGGCAATCTCCTCTCACATGATTTTTAAAAAAATTTTATTTTATATTAGTTTTGCAGTTCGTGAAATATCCGCACATATAAGACATGGAGACCAAGTACGCCAGAGGCAAGGATGGCAGTGAATAATGTACACACATTTTTAACTTCCCGTGCAACCTACATAATTATGATTTAATGTAATTATGGCATATGCATTTATCCATATATTTTCTCAGTTATGTAAAATTTAGTACTCTATTTAACAAATATATTTTGAGCCAATCTTCTTAATATTTGCACAATTTTCTTTTGTGCAAATTTGCAGCTATTCTTGGATATTCTTTGTGAACGCATTCAGAATTATCTATTTAATAACCCCAAATGCATGGATGGATTCATTCACTGATTTTTTCATTTTCATACCGTTCATTCATGTATTAATTTAACACTGCTATGAGTCAGACAGTATTGAAAACTTTGTGACTAAATAGTGGCATATATTTTCTTTTGCTTAGTATCTGTCTCCTCTGGTAAACAACAAGTGTTATGCTTTATTTTCTCTTTCTTAGAAAGGGCGCCTTTATATATTTTTTTCCTTATAGACTCTCATTTCTGGTAACACGTGTGGTCTCCTACTTAAGATGTGACAGGCACACAACTCAAATGCAACCTATCAGTCTCTCTGAAGACTGGGTTCCAAGCAGCTGGAAGCAAGGAACAAGAGTTAAGTAATAGTTGAGTTTGATGTGTTGTAACCAGAGCTCCTGTCCATGTTGGGCTGTACACCGTGAAGTCGATTCCAGTGGCTGGTGACCCTACAGCACAGGGTAGATCTACCTGTAGGGGCTCTCTAGGCTGTAATCTTTACAGGATCGTGTTCATAAGTCTTTTCTTTCTAGCCGGTGGGTTGGAAATGCTGGCCTTTCCCTTAGAAGCTGAATGTTTCGCTTTTGGGTCACCAGGGCTCTTTATCTTCCAATCATGACATTGTGCAGATGGCTGGCCTTGACTCCTAGACCACGTCCTGGCTGCTGACTTTTCTGAGATCTGGTTGTTTTTTCATCTTTTCATTTTTAAAGTCTGTTGCTTGTGAGTTGATTCCGACTCATGCGGCCCTATGTGCTTCTTAATAGAAGGTCTGGAAGGCGATCACCAGGTCTTTCTTCTTGAGACGCTTCCAGGTGGGCTCAAATGGCCAAGTTTTCAGTTAGCAGCTGCACATTGGCTTAACCATGTGTCCCCCTCAGGGAGGCTTGTCTGTAGCTTACTCTCACTGTCGAGCTGACTCCATCTCAGCGTCACCCTGGAGCACAAAGTAGCTCTCCCGCAAGGTTTCCCAAGTTGACTGCAAACCTTTACAGGAGCAAACAGTCTCATCTTTCTCTAGCGGAGTCACTCAGATTCAAACTGCTAACCTATTGATTAGCAGGTAAATTGCTTAACTGCTGTATCACCCGAGTTCTTTTCCCATTAGCTTAGCTCCTCCTCATCCTTCCGATATAATGCTTCTCTTGTTTATATGACCCTGAGTGGATTTATGTAGATTGCAACCAGGGCCTGTGATCATCTATAACAAAGATCACGTCTTATTTATTTCCCTTATACTAATATTTAGCAAAGTGTCTGTCTGAGACCTAGCAAGCCTTCAGTAAGTACTTATAAGTATAACCAATTGGCTATTTCTTCAGTTCTGAGTATTTATAAACCTTATACTGTTGAATACTCAACAAAGATTCTTCTTTCACTTTGTAGAAAACAAAGGCCCAGAAGACAGTTATCTTTCTGTAAGTCATTGAGTACTAAGTGGTAGAACTTTGCTTGTTGGAGACCAGCGATTTCCATGAAGTTACACAGTCCCTAAAGAACACTAAGTCTGTTGAATAAATAAATGTATGAATAAACGTGTAAGTGAAAATATGAGAATCTAGAGAAAACAAAGTAAGTGATTTCTATGAACTAAAATATCAGTATGACTTATAACGGGATGGTTATAAATGTCCAACAGCACAATGTTTCATCAAATGAAGACCATCAGTCGTCTATATGATAATCCTAGGGAACACGGTTTAAAATACTCTTCTGAATCCATGCCACGTCTTCTTCTGATTCATTTCTAGCAGTTTCCTATTAATATACATTGTGACCATTTAAAAATTACCTTCCGCAAATTTTGTTTGGCTTTTATATGTTGGTATTACTGGATTACTTTTGCGTTCTGTTGGAATTCTTTCTTTTCAATGGCCATGGCCACAAATATGGCTCTCTCCCTGTTGGCTGACCAGGTAACAGATTTCCAGATTTCTCAACAGAGATACATGAATGCTGCTAACACTGCATCCGTTGCTCACGGTCAGTTCTTGGAGCCAGTAAGTTAGTGGGGTTGTTAAAAGACCATTTGATGTCACAATGGTCAAGTGCTTGGCTGCTAATTGCAAGTTTGTTGATTCAAACTCATCTAGAGAGTCCTGTAAGTGTTTAAAAGAGATCTATGATTAGGTATTATCATCATGACAGGAGCCCAGAATGAAGGTTGCATCGTGGAGTGGGCCTGGGAGGAGGAATAGTGTAACAATGAAAGAATTTTTCTTTTACTTTTCAAAGAGAAGGACGAACTGGAGGGGAGGGATGGGCAGGGAGAAAAGTAAAACAATGAATGACTGGAAATCTAAAATCTCTGTAAATTTTCATTAAAATTAATAATAATAATTTTTTTTAAAATGGAAAAAATACCGTTTAGAAACTGTGTGGGACTGTTGTACTTTGTCATAGTGGAATCTACTGGATCACACCTCATGACTTAGGGTCTATTAAGAGAACTGAATGTTACAATGCCATGTACAGAGTCCTCAGCAAGCACCTGGCCTGGACTAGTCCCTCACTGCCGAGCTATCACGGTGCTCATCTTCCTTACGCTCTCCTTTTTCGAGGCTGCACCAAAGCCCTTTAGAAACATCATAATCTTCACCAGCCAGGCACATCTTAATAGATCCTAGAAACCCGTTAGCAGGTGACAGGGCTTCTAAGAAATAAATTGCTTTAGTTTGGAAGGCTTCTTGATTTTTGCCAGAACTTGAATTACTTGGATAAAGACAAGGCATAATAAAACAGTTATTTTTTAATATCTCGAGTCTATGAAACTGCTAGTTTTCACACAAAGGAAATTCATATTAATAAAATATGACTCTGGTGCCTTAGAAATCTACATCAAAAAAGCCCCTGTGATTATATAAGTGCTCTTCGCCTAGCTGCTGTTTTCACAAAAGCAAGCCTGGGGCTCAATTACATACAGAATCGGGGCGCTCGGCATCGGGATGCCAGGTTTGGTGCCTGCCACGGAGGGGGCAGAATAATCAAAGCTTCCCTTGGCCCTCTAACTTCCTGTGGCTTTACAGGCTGCCCTGCACTTAATTTAGGTCTCTGAGCCTCACGTCTTTCACCCAAGAGCTCATCTTGGTGGACGAGACTGAGACAGTAGTGTCTTATGCATTTTATTTGTTTTTAGTAAGTTTTTCAAATGTGAGGAAAAGGCACAAAGGGAGGATAAGAATACACTCAGTTACTGACTTAATGTCATTACCACTACATACTCTTTTTTCTATAATCCTTCCTGCTAGTCCTTGTTCATCCACATAGTAATGTTAACCCATTCCAACCACGTGACTCTTTCATTCACTTAGGAGATTTTTACAAAGTGCCAACTACGCACCAGAGAGGTTGGGCTGCTAAGCACAAATTATAAGTAACAGGTTGTGCTACTAACTGAAAGGTCAATGGTTCTAATCTATCAGTTGTTCTGCAGGAGACAGATGAGGTAGTCTAATCCCAGAAAGATTTACAGCCTCAGTTAACCAAGGAAGGGTCCTCATGAGCAGGTTTCAACTCCATAGATGTGGGTTTGAGTCTAGTAGAGGAGAGACGTTAACAAAATTAGCTCTGTAGGTGCGCCTGATCCAGGCTATAGTCTTCGCAATTACATGCTATGCATTGTAGAGTTGGACAGTGAATAGGGATGGTAGAAAGAGAATTGATGCCTTTGAGTTGTGGTGCTGGAGAAGAATAGGTTTGATCTGGAGAGGGTGAAGCCAGAATGCTCCTTGGAGTCAAGGATTCTGAAGCTTCGTCTGACATACTTTGGGCATGTTGCAAGGAGGGACTGGTCCTTGGAGAGGGACATCGTGTTTGGGAGAGTAGAGGGACGGCGCAGGAGAGGAAGACCCTCGGTGAGATGGATCGATTCTGAGTGGAGTGGTGGGAATGAGTGTGTTTGAGACGGCGAGGTTGGCACAGGATAGAACGGCGTTTAGGGCTCTTTTACATAGGGTCGCTATGAGTTGCAAGCGACTCCATGGCACATAACAACAACAACAGATATGCACATATGTAAATGAATAATATAATAGGAACTTTGATAAAAAAAATCTCATAGCTGTGCATCTTTGTCCACAATAGTTGTCAGAAAGGATCTGTTGCTGGAAGGGGATGTCATAGCTGATGAAGTATATGTACACTGAGAGTGCGGGGAACCTCGGTGAGGTGAACTTGCACAGCACCACGCGGATGAACACACTGGCAATCGTGAGGATGCCCTCAGCGTCTGCAGCACTTGTTTCTCTTGTCATCCTCTTATACTGAAGGTCAGCTTAGACAAGGTGGGAGCCGCTTCAGGGACAGTTGGTTATCTCTCTTTATCTACTTTGATAAGAAAACCCAACCACTGCTATCAAGTCGTTCTGACTCATCAAGACTTGATAGGACTGTACAGACTCACTCACAACATTTCCAAGGCTCTAAATGTTTATGAAAGCCAACTACTTCTTCTTTTCCCTAAAGGGTAGCTTGTGCGTTTGAATTGTCAGCTTTTCTGTTAACAGCCCAATACTTACCTCCTTGCTCCACTAGGATTCCTTATAAAATGATTTGTTGGGAAAAAGAATTGGATCAATCAAATTATAGAAGGTATCCTCAGAGAATTGAGTGTTGGGTCTAGAAACAAACAAACAAACAAACAAGAGTGGAGCAGTAATCCCAGGGAGACAGACATTCCCTTGAACAGGCAACTGCACAAGGGGTGTGTGTGTGTGGGGGGGGGAACATTTGCTCAAGGACAAAGTTCAGAATTCAGGAAGAGAGAGGAAGAAGAGGAGAAATAGGAAACAGAGGAGAAGCTGGGATGAATAGTTACATGGTGGGAACTGCAACCAATGGCACGAGGCCAAATGTGTGTCATCTGTTGACTGGAAAATCAGCTGCTTCCTAAACCTTAATCCAAATCACATTTTTTAAAGAAACAAATAAGAATTAAATAGAGAAGTGAAGGAAGTCTAGGGTTATGGGAAGGAAGAACAGCACAGCCTGTCCTAGGGCTGGGAGACAAGAATGGAAGGAGGGACTGGAAGTCTTGAGAACGAAGGAGCAGAAAGAAAAGGCAAGAAAAGGGATTGTAATGTGGGTGGGGAGATTGGCAGGGGTCAGTCCCTTTGAGTTTAGGAAGCTATCAGATGAGGGCTTAGATGTACTCCGCCAAAAGTATGGAACTAATAGAGGACTTTCAACAGGGCTATCTGTACACCGAGAGGAGGCCAGGTAGTGGGATGTACCATTAAAGTGGACAGTTCTGTCTAGAGACTGTCAGCAGTCCACGTGGGAGGTGTGATAGGCTTGTGCTGAAAATGATGTTAGAACCATGGGATCCATCACCAACACATTGGATTCCAGGATCCTGGAAGTAAGTTGGGGTGTAATCAGTAAACAAATGAACTGTCCAGTGGACAGCATGAGCAGCACTGAGGGGAATGGTAGACGTTTGAGCAAGGGTTAGCACAGACCAGGATGGTGACTGGAGTTGGAATTTCACTGGGCTGGGTGCGAGATTAGAGGGAGCTCAGAGGCACTTCAGATGGGCTGGAACAAGAGCAAAGCCATGGGGAAGGGAATTTGCATAGTTTGTATAGAGGAAGCAGAGGAGGCAAAGAGGAAAATGTGCTGAGTGTGATGGGACGGAGCAGCTGTGCCAGTATTTCCAGACAAAGTGATGACTCATGCTTTCTTGTGGTTTCATGGTAGAAACAAGCACAAACTGACTCAAAGTTAAAAAGTAAACTTACTTGCTCTTATAAAGGAAAGTTACATGCATAAAATACATCAGGTAAAGCTGGATCCAGATGTTAAAATAGGGGTGCCAGAAATGTTCCCATTTTCCTCAGGACACTCCTTTTCTTTTGATGCTTAGACAGCCTTCTTGGGTTTGATGGTGAGATGATACCAACAGACCTAGGCTTCCTGCCTACTCCCTAGTCAATGTCACACAGAGTTAGATATTCCCGTTACAAATAGTTTTAGTAAATGTTTACCCTTGAGCCAATCATTTCCACCAAGAGATGTCAAAACCTGGTCAGTCTGGCTTGAATCATGCACTTTTCTGTGCAATCAGAGATGGTCTCAGTGTCCCCTTTCCCAAGCTACATTGACTGAGAGAAGGAGTGGAGCTTCTTTATTTAAAATCAGACTACTTTTATGTGAACAGGGTATGTACACTTGAAAAGTGAATTCATTGTTGTCATTCCGCCTTTCTCTCTCTCTCTCTCTCACACACACACACACACACACACACACACACACACGTTACTAGATAGAGAATTTGGTCAGCTTGGAAAGGTTGTCCATATTTTAAGAAGTTTCTTTTTTGTCATCTGTTCTTTTTTCCCCTAATACTATCTTGACCAGTTTTAAGACTCTGGCTGGAAGTCCATTAGTTCCCCTTCTTGAGCAACTTACTACATTTCCCTCCCGCCACTTCTTTTATCAGGTTCTTACACAAAGAACTTGTTATAATTGTCTCAGGGCCAAGTGTTAAAAAAAACCTAGGAACGTCTGCTTTCTCCTGGAATCCTTTATAGTATTTGGATTAACCTACATACAGAGAACCTACAAAATGTATTTGGTTTGCTCTACAGTTCCAAGAAGCTACAACTCTAGCAAACATGAAATGGCTTTTAGATCAAGAAAAATAATGCATGATATTATTTTTAAATACTTGCTACTTTCTTTTGTCCCCCCCGCCCCTCCCCCCGCCCCTCATAATAGCTTGCCTCTGGAAACCGTATGAACCTGGAGAGAGGACGAAAATTATACAGAAGGTGTCCAGGACTTTCGTTCATAGGGTCACTATGAGTCGCCTGTGACTTGATAGCACTTAACACCACCACCACCAGCATAGAAAGAGAGAGAACAGTGGGCCTAGCGGATGGAAAGCCATGCTCCCAAGCCAAAGGTGAGTGACTCTACTCCGCTGCTCTTGGGCCAGCCTTTAATTGTTTTTGGTGAAACATTCTTCTAGGTCATGTAACCCTGGTATGCCCACTTGCTGTACAGAGGTAACTCATGGTTGCTGTGAAGCCAGACACTGTGACACTGATGAGTCAAATGTGAGAATTGTCACCCTTGGTGGACAGTGTTTGGTGGAGCTCCCTGATTAAAACAAGCTTGGAAGCAGGAGTGGCATCCACTTCCATAATAGCTTACCTCTGGAAACCCTATGAACCTGAAGAGAGGATGAAATTTATACAGGAGGTGTCCAGGACTTTCATTCATAGGGTCACTATGAGTAGCCTGTGACTCAATGGCACTTAACAACAACAGCAATTCTTCTTTCGTATTCTTCTTTCATTTAATTTTAGTGAGCATATACACAACAGAATATGCACCCAGTCATCATTTTCTGCATGTGCAATTAGCTGACCCTGGTTACAATCTCCTTTTGAGTCTTCCATCAATCTCACTATATCTACTCATACCATTTTACCACCATTGACTAAGACTTATCCCCTAAACTTCTCATCTATGCTTTAGAATGAATGATGGTAATATGATCTCATCTAGAAATTCTTTAAAAGCACAATTCTTTTTTTTATTATTAAATTTTATTAGTTTTAATGAACATTTACAGGGATTTGGGGTTTTCATTCGTTCATTGCTGCACCATTCTCTCTACCCTCCTCCCCAGTTTGTTCTTCTTCCCCGCCATCTGAATGTCTGTTTTAACTGTCCAATTGCCACAGTGCTTGTCAAAGTCAGTTCTGATTAATCTCCTTTGTCGGTGTGTCCTTTGCCATTCCCTATCACTCCTCCCTGAGAGAGACTTCACCCTGATTCATAAGGAAAAGGGGATGGCGTATTCTCTTAGCTACTTCCTGCTGAAAAGGGACGCTGTGGGTTTCAGGGTGAAGATCTTCTCTCACTACTCTAAAGGGCCCCTTTGGCAGTAGGAAACACATAGACTATTATGGAGATTGATTTTGGAATTTAGATGCACTCTTATTGATTGTGTTTGGCCGTACATGTTCATATCCTTGAAGATGTATCATGGGGGTGTTGCAACCTAGAAGACACAAATTTGACTAACAAGTTATAAGTACATGAGTCAAAAATTATGCAAAAGTAAAAGAAAGGATTCTTTCATTGTTTTACAAACCCTCCCCCAGGTCTCCTCCACCATGTAGCCCTCGCTCTAGACTCCTGTGATGACAGAAGTACCTAGTCATATATCTCTTTTAAACAGTTTTCTCCCTCCTCTGTTTCAGTGCAGTATACATTATTGAACCCATCTTACTCAGTCTCTCCCCAACCCCAAGGACAGTCCCATTCTACAACAGTGGCATCATGTAATATTTGTCCTTTTGTGACTGGGATATTTCACTCAGCATAATGTTCTCCAGAGTCAACCATTTTGAATAATATTGCATGAGTTCCTTGTTTTTTAATGCAGCATACGTTATTTAAGTAGTTGTTTATTTTAAAGAACACTTCAACTGATAGGTCCAGTAAGTTTGTATTGTGTGATAAATGGAAATCTTGTTTCTAATTTCCTCCCTTTTGATGGAGATCCAGTCACTGATGCCTTGATCAGAATGTCACTAATGGTAGCCGGACACCATCTGATTCTTCTGGTTTCATGACTGAAGAGACAATTGTTCATGGAAGCAGTTAGACTTGCAATTCAGTTCCTTTTCCGAATCATGTCCTTGAGGACAATTACATCTATCTTCTACTCCTGAGACTAGGTAACCTCATCAAATACCAGCTCCTTCTCAAGCTGACATTCAGTAGGTAAGCTGACATTCCTTGGTTCCTCAGGTAACTTACAAAAGCAGCATGAAACTTGTCATAAAGTTGAGAACTGAGAGTTAGAAAGGAAAACAAAAACCCTGTCACCTTTCTTATTTTCTCATAAATGAGACCCATATTCTTCTCTGAATTCTCTATCTTTTAGAGGAATTTTTAAAATTTAATTTTATGTTCTTTTAATTTTATCTTGATTAAGCTTTGAAAGGCCTTTCTGAAAATCTTCTTCTGCCTGATAATTAGTTCCAAGGTATTCTTTTCTGGTTTGTAATAGCATTCGTTATTGTATAATTAAAAACAAAATTAAAATGCTTCTGCTCCCTCACTTCTGTGAAGCCTGTAATCTGGTTCCTAGCAACAATTGGGATGCCACAATTGAATGCAGAGCCTGGAACATTCACTACCTGTTGTAACGAAATTAAAACCTATGAAGAGGAAACAAAGTAAATATTCAATCATTTCCTAGAATGATGACATTTCAACATCCACAAATTCCCCTCAGCGTTCAGAAGTGTTCTTTTCAGTCTTTTTGCTCATACTGTGTCCTGAGTACCCAGCACTGTTCCTGCAGCCACTTGGTAAATACCTGTCACATTAAAGAAAGGCGAGGAGGGGGTTTTGAACAGCCATCATAGGAAGCCAGCCATGAATCCTTGATCATCTTTTTATCCTAGAATCACTATTGCAGAGTAAGTCACTGATTTAGTCAGGAAACCAGTAGTTGAGTAGTGAAACTTTCTTGAACATATAATTTATTTATTTAAAGAGAAGTCACTTTATTAATTTTTTGATTGAAAAGGCACACAGCAGAATATTCTCCAAGTTCGGCACATACAACCAAGTGATGATTTTTTTTCTCTCTTTTTTTAGGTCTCTCTTGGTTTTGAATTGTTCTTTCCTTATTGACACAAACTCACGTTCTCTATACTTCCTTTTTAACCTTCAAGTTGCTGTTTGCTAATTGATCCCACTTAGGGAACTTTTCTCTTTAAAGAGAACAATATTCAAGACAGACATTCTTTATTCATGAAACACAACTATTCAGTATGTAAGGGGCCATAGAATTAAGCCATTGCTGGTTCAAACCCACTATCTATTCTTGCAAAAAGTACAGCCAGAATGCCGCCTGGAGGCGAGGATGATAAAGCTTCATCTCACATACTTAGGGCATGTTGCTAGGAAAGGCTTCTATCGGGACATCAGGTCTGGAAAGGTAGAGTGTCAGTGAAAAGGGAAGACCCTTGATGAGATGGATTGACACAGTGACTGCAGCAATGGGCTTAATTGTGTCAGAGATGATGACGGCACGGGGTAGAACAGGTTCAGATCTGCTGTTCATAGGGTTACTTTGAGTCACAGTGAACTCCACAGCAGCTAACAACAATAACAACAGCAACAACAACAACAACTCCACTGAAGAAAGATAGATCAGTCTGCTTCTGTCAAGATCACAGCTTTGGGAACCTGATGGGCAGTTGACTCTGCCCTATAGAATTACTCTGAATCAGAATGGACTTGAGGGCAGTGTGGGTTTATTCAACGTATAATCTCTTGTAGGTCTTGCTTGTTTTGTTTCTTTGCTCTTTTCCTATTTATTTACTCATCAAGCACATACCCCATTATTAATTCAATTGGATTCTGTGTATATGCCAATAAGTAAGCCTCATTTTCTGTCATCAAAGAACTCCAGAAATTGCCACATCTTCATCACAGCAGGCTGAAATAGAGGTTCAGAGCTGGATGGTAGAAGAGGAGGACATTTCTAGAACAAATACTTGACATCGTCCTTGTCAACCAGTTCTCAGTATAAAAATGTTAGCTGTCTTATGTTGACCTGGGACTTTATCCTGAGCAAGGTGTGGTTTTATACATTATTGCCTTTCATAAGCCAACAAATCCTTGGGTCGTGAAAGCCACGTATCACCACTCCATGCCACGGGGGACAGAAGGGAAAGCCCTGCTGAAAAGTGACAAGACTAGCAGTGAAATCTAGGTCTTCCTGTGTATACTTACTCTAAGGAGACTGGCAACGTCCTTAGCTGTCCAAGCAATAATGGAAGCCAGCATTTATGGTTACCTACTGGATACATTTCCTTAGTAAGACTGCACAAATCTAACATCATCCATCACTAGTCTAGGGAGCTGTGGTGGCCTAGTGGTAAGAAACTGCACTGAAATCCCCAAAACCACATGGTTCAAATCCACCAGCGACCCTGGAGGAGGATAGCCAATCTCCTTCTATGCAATTTGCTGCCTCTGAAAACCTGCTGGAGGGTCAGCTATGGGTCGGTTCCAACTTGATGGCACACAACAACAGTCTTGACAATCTTACTGTAAACAACAGTTCACTTAGTTAGCTTACATATCACAGTGATGTTGGTTTTGTTTTTGATGTAAGAGAATCTGATGGTACCAAATGACAGGAGGAAGAGGTGGTATTCTGAAAGTGCACAAATCAGGAACTAGGTAAGTTCTTGGAGCCATGGCTATTTGTTCATCTTTGTTGTTGGTGGTGGTGGTTAGTTGCTGTTGTGTTGATTTTAACTCATGAGAACTCCGTGTGCGCAGAGTAGGGAACTGTTCCAAAGAGTTTCCAAGGCTGTGACTTTTCAGAATAGAGCACCAAGTCGTTTCTCGAGGTGCCTCTGAATGGGTTAGCACCTTAAGATTTGGGTTAATAGTCCAGGGCTTAAGCATTTGCATCACCCGTGAACTTCAGTAAGCTCTAGTTGAAGGAAAAACACCACATGACAGAAACAGGGCTGTTAGGATTTCACTTCATAGGTGAGCACCCAGGAAGGTACTAACTCTTCCTTATGTATTTTACTTAACAATTAGGAGATATTTTTGTCATCATATGCAGGCCATCAGCATTCGTTAAAATTATATAAATACTGCTTGTAGAGCTACAATTCCTTGTGGAGAGTATTTACATCATTACATACCGTGTATGTTTTTAGAGGAAACATTACACACACACACACACATACACACACACGCTCACCCAGCTTTGCCTTGGTGGCATCACTTTCTGTCCACTAGGCCATCTGACCTCTCTCTATGCTCGTTTTGTTGTTGTTAAGTGCCATCGAGTCGCAGGCAACTCAAAGCTACACTATGAACAAAAGACCTGGACACTTGTATAACTTTCGTCCTTTCTAGGTTTATAGGTTTCCAGAGGCAAGCCATTTCAGAAATGGATGCCACTCTTCTAGGTCATATAGCCCTGGTGTGTCCACTTGCTGTACAGAGGGAACTCGTGGTTACTATGAAGTTGAACACTGTGACACTGATGTGTCAAATGCGAGAGTGGTTACCCATGGTGGACAGTGTTTGGTGGAGCTCCCCGATTAAAACAAGCTTGGAAGCAGGAGTGGCATCCACTTCCAAAATAGCTTGCCTCCTGAAACCCTGTGAACCTGGAGAAAGGACAAAAGTTATACAAGCGTCCAGGTCTTTGTTCATAGGGTCGTTATGAGTTGCCTTTGACTTGACAGCACTTAACAACAACAACAATAACATATATTTTAATTGTAAAGTGAGCCTGACCCAAGGAACAGGATCTTCAATCACCTTATATGTGTGTGAGAGCTGAACAATGAAAAATAAATGATTGATGAAGATTTCATACATTTACATTATAGTCTTGGTGATGCATATATTGAACACGCTGCGTATGATTAGAAGATACTCTCATGTGGGTGGGGAAACACAGCCGGAACGCTCTGGAGACGTGAAGATGGCAAGACTTCCTCTCCTATGCTTTGAACACATATAGAGAAGTCCCTGGAGAAGGACCTCGTGCAAAGTAAAGTCTAGGGTCAGCGAAAAAGAGGAAGCTCTCAGAAGATGGTTAACATAGTGGCCGCAGCAGTGGGCTCGGACACTGCCTGCTGTTGTGATGGTAACGTAGTGCCAACTGGGCCACGTTTCACTCTGTTATTCAAGGGATTGCTAGGATCCGGGACTCATAGAACAGCAGCTAGCAGCAATAACAACAGCACATTCACACGGAAGAAATATTACGTATGCAAAGTTTGTTTTGAATATTGATCCACAACAAAATTCACAAATAATCTAGAGATCCTCACAAAAATATGGAGTATTTATTTATCCACACACAAAATCACTACAGTAGAAGTTGGCAGATTATGGCCCGAGGATCATATCCAGCCTACCACCTGTTTTTAGAAATAAGTGTAGAACAAAGTCACACTTGTTTTGCTTATGATTGTTGGGTAACTGGGTGGCATAGTATGTTCCTTATCAGACTGGTAAGAGAAAAGCCATAGTTGGAGCCCACGAAGAGCTCCATTAGAGAAAGTGGATGGTCCGTTCCATACAGATTTACAGGGATGGAGGCGCAGTGAGGGTCTCTGTGAGGGGGATTGACTTGGGGGATTGACTTGACGGCAGTGAGGGCTGTTGTTGTTCCTTGTTTTATATTTTAGGGAAATGAACAGTTCATCTTTTGAATTTTAAATACTAGCTATTTGTCTTCTGATTTAACGATAGCAAACCAACTCAATAAATAAGGAAGGAAGAAAGAAATGAAAGGGGTGAAATGTAAAACATTGAATGCAATCAAGATTATAAGCCATTTCTCACAATGACAGTTGTCCATATTTCAACATTATTATTGAAAATGTTCTTTTCTAATACTTTCGGGGTATTGTTTCTTACTGTTTACAGCATGGATAGATTTGTGATTATTTTAAATTAAA
>NW_006399765.1:28506766-28543305 GCF_000299155.1 Elephantulus edwardii | reverse complement strand
CGCCTGATCCAGGCCATGGTCTTTGCAATTACTTGCTATACATCAGAAAGCTGGACAATGACTAAGGATGATAGGAGGAGAATTGATACCTCTGAGATGTGGTGCTGGAGAAGAGTACTGAATATACCATGTTAGGAGAACAAACAAGTTTGTCATTGAGAGGATGAAGCCAGGCCTCTCCTTGGAGGAAAGGGTTTTGAAGTTCCGTCGACATACTCTGGATATGTTGTTAGGCTGGATCAGTCCTTGGAGAGGGACATCATGCTTGGGAGGGTGGAGGGACAGTGAAAGAGAGGAAGACTCTCAATAAGATGGATTGATTAAGTGACTGGGGTAATTGGGGTAGGTGTGTCAGAGACAATAAGATTGGCACAAGATAGAGCAAGGTTTAGGACTGTTGTACATAAGGTCACTATGAGTCATGGGTGATTCCATGGCACATAACAACAACCTTTTGGTTGTTTTCCTATTTCCAGAAGAAAAATGTTTTGCTAAGATAAGGAACACGTGGAAACATGACAAAGAAATATACTGTGTTGAAAAAAATGTCAAATTTTGCTCAAGAATTTCAAATTTAACTGGCGTCTCCAGAGTTAATTTTATATGGTCTAAAATGTAGAACACATGGTGTGCCAACATTCAAAGTCAAATAATATTAAATTAGTGAAATGGTGATGAGGAAGAGGTGAAACTATATGAATAAGTGCAGATAAAATTTAAAGACTATAAATATTTAATTGCATCTTAGACAATACCTATTAAAACCATTTCAGTTAACATATTGCAGGGAACACTGGTAGCTTAGTGGGTAAAAGGTTCTGTGCCATCCCAAAGTGACGTGGTTCTACAGCTGTTCTGTAGAAAAAAAAATAAGCAATCTCTTCCTGTGGGTCAGCTTTGAGTTGGTTCCCACTCAACATCAATAAGTTTGACCATTTATTTGGATTTTATTTTATTTTTAGAAAATTCTCATGTGCTTCAAACTCATTTGTTGAATAATCCATATCCCTTTCCCCATTCAGTTAAAGTACTGACTTTGTCCTAAATTAAATTTCCATCTGTATTTGTGTCTGTTTCTTTACTCAATTTTGTTCCCATTAATCTTCCTCTTCATTTTTGCGTCAGGCATTGTGCTGAGCAATTTACATTCATTATCTCATGAAATTATTCTAACCTTCTAATGTTTTCTCTCTCAAGACTCCCTCTACCACCTACTGACTCTGCCTTTTTAGACTTTTTTTCTGGTGATTTTTGTTTCACCCTTTTGTAGACTAGTGGAGAAAGAGTTTCACGGCCAACTCAAAGGCTGACGGTTCTCACCCACCCCCTGTGCTGTGGGTGAATGATGCGTCATCTCTTCCTGCGCCTTACAGCTTCTGAAAACCTGCTGTACGTCGGGTTGAGGCGATTCTGACTTGACAGCAAGGAGCTTTGAGTTTCCCCTGAGACTTTAATCAACTTGTTTTCTTCCTAAAAAAACCCTTAATCAATCAATTAAATGACTTGGGATTTTACTAGGTTCCACCCTCCATCCATTAGTTTGCAGAGGTTTCACATCTTTATAAGGTTGGGTTACCTTGTGAAGGGTAACAAATATATTTCCTTTTACTGACACCATCTCTGCCCAGATTGGCTCTCTGATAACTTGGTAGTAAGGAATCGCACTGCCAACTCAAAGAGGAACGTGCGCACGTCGAATCCACCTGCTGCTCTAAGGGAGAAGGATGGGAAGTCTCCTCCAGTGTGATTTACTGTTTCTGAAAACCTCCTGGAGGGTCAGCTATGAGTCAGTACCAACTCAGTGGTACACAACAACAACATGTCCAAAGGGTTCTTTCTCAGGCCTTGTATTTATATATCTTATCACATTTATTCGTTGATGTTTTGAAAATCTATTGTTGTTGTTGGATGCCATTGAGTTGAGTACAACTTATAGCATCTGTATGAACAAAAGATCTGAACCCAGTCCTGTCCTGTGCCATCCTCACACTTGCTGACACCCAAGAGCCCATTGCAGCAGTGACCTTGTCAATCCACCTGAGAGTCTTCCTCTCCTTTGACGACCCTCCACCCTTCCCAACATCATGTCCCTTTTCAAGGAATAGCACCTCCTAGCAACATGTCCAAAGTATGTGAGGCAAAGCCTCATCATTCTTGCCTCCAAAGAGCACTTCAGCTGTGCCCTCTCCAAGACACATCTATTTTTCTCTTGGCTGTCCATGGATGTTCAGTGCTCTTCTCCAAAAGCACAGCTCAAAGACATCAATTCTTTTTCTGTCATCCTTATTCATTGTACAGGTCTCGGATACATAGCTAGTAATTGGAAAGACCATGGCCTGAATCAGAAGCACTTTAATCCTTGAACCGACATCACTACTCCTCAATAATTTGGAAAGGTCCCTAACTGCAGATTTTCCCATTGCAATGTGTCTCCTTGTTTCCTGTCTGCCTGTACTATAAGGGTGTTCATTCATTCATTCATTCATTCATCTTACCAAGCAAGATGAAGCTGTTGACAGTTTCAATCTCCTCTCCATCCATCTTGACACAGCTATTGGTCCAGTGATAAGAATCTTTGTTTTCTTGATATTGGGTGAAATTCATACTGAAGGCTGCATTCCATGATTTTCTGCAACAAGTGCTTCAAGTCCTCCTCACTTTCAGCAAGCAAGGTTGTGTCATCTGCATAATGCAGGTTATTGATGAATCTACCTTCAGTTCTGATGCCACATTCCTCTTCATAGAGTTCAGTTTCTTGGATAATTTGTTCAGCATCATAGATCGAACAGGTATGGAGACCGAATACATCCATGATGTACTCCCTTCCCAGTTCCAAGCCATGTAGTGCTCCCCTGCACCGTTCACACAACAGCCTCCTGGTCCAGGTCCAGGTTCCTCATGAGCAAAATCAAGTGCCCCAGGATTCCCATTCTTCTCAATGTCAATCACAACTTGTCAATGTCAATCACAACTTGTCAAGATCCACACTGTCAAATGCCTTTGCATAGTCAAAAAACCACAAATAGACGTTCTTCTGGTATTCCTTACTTTCAGCCAGGATCCATCTGACATCAGCAATGATAGCCCTTGGTTCCACGGCTTCTTCTAAATCCCACTTGGCAATTCCCTGTCTAGGTACTAAAATGATCTTCAGTATTTTGCCAGCATATCACTGATACTGTGCGATAATTTCTACATTCATTTGGATCACCCTTCTTGGGAATAGGAACAATCTGTTGCAATCCGTTGGCCAGACAGCTGTCCTCCAAATTTCCTGGCATAGACTGGTGAGTGCATTCAATGTTGCTTCTGTTAATTGGAACAAGTCAATTGATATCCCATCAATCCCTGGGGCCTTTTTTTTTAACCATTGCCTTCAAATGCAGCTTACACTTCTTCTTTCATTACCATTGGCTCCTGTTCATATGTTACTTCCTGAAATTTTTCAGTGTCAATCAATTCTCTCTGGTACAATGACTCTGTTAATTCCCTCCATCTTCTTTTGATGCTTTCTGAGTCATTCAATTCATGCTCATAGCATCTGAAAATCTATTATCTTGCTTTTAAAGGAAATTCTTCTGCTTTATTCCTTCTAGCTGATTTTGTTGAGTTTTACACTAAGACTATGTATTTTGGGTTTCTATAAGCCTTTATAGGAAGAGATTGCCTATCTTTCCCCTTCAGAGTAGTTGGTGGATTCAAACTTCTGACCTTCTGGTTAGTAATGTATTCTGCCTCCAAGCTTCCTATATTTCTTCATCAGCACTAAGCTGTGCCTCACTCAAGCCATGGAGTTTCATCATGATTTCAATTCATATAAAACCTAAGCAATGAATAAAGAAGATGAAAGAATGAATGTATTTTAATTATGCTAGAGGCTTGTTTGCTGGTTCTGGTGAGGATTAGGGTGGAATGTTGACTCGCTAATAGGTGTGAGATGTGATTCAGACTCCTATTTAAAAACACATTTGGGCCCTCACGCCTGCATCCCTCAGGCCAGTTTTTAGTTGTTTTCAGTCAAACACTCTTCTAAGTAGGATTGCACTGGTCTGTCCATTTTCTGTACAGAGGTAACTCGTGATTGCTGTTATGCCAACTGTGACACTAATGTGTCAAATGCGATAATGGTTACCCATGGTGGCCAGTGTTCGGTGGAGCTCCCTGATTAAAACAAGCTTAGAAGCAGGAGTGGCTCCCACTTCTGAAATAGCTTGCCTCTGGAAACTCTATGAACATGGAGAAACGATGAAAGTTATACAAGTGTTCAGGTCTTTTGTTCATAGGGTCACTATGAGTCATCTACAACTTGACGGCACTTAACGACAACATTGTCAATAAATATTAAATGTACATGCCATGGACTTCCAGGAAAGTGAACAAATCTCTCATTCTAACTGAAATATGATCAGAATGACCCTTAGAAGACAAGATGCTAAGCTTTCAAAATATGAGAGATCTTTTAAAGATTTAAAGTATGTCAGCCAGGCATTAGTTGCTAGCAGGTTCCAAAACCAGATGAATGTGGCAGTGAGTCACAGAGGTGGTGGCTGTTGTTTTATGTTGTTGTTGCCATCGGGTTGACAACCACTCGTAGTGGCCATGTGAACAATAGCTCTGACCCTTGCCCTATCCTAAGCCAGCCCATCATCTCTGACACACGGTGGAGACACACTCGGAGTGCCATGCTCACTGTGTCAATCCATCTCATCCAAGCTCTTTTTCTCCTGTGCTCGCTCTCTACCCTTCAAGTGTGCTAGAGGGATTCTATTAGCCAAAGACCAATTCTCTGGAAAATGGCAACCACAGTATTAGCAGCCAGAGTTTCTGGACGGAGCTACCCTGGCCCAGTGAAGGGGCTCTGGTGAAGCACCGATTTCATCCTCTGTAGGGCAAGAAGCTCATTGATGCTCTTGGACTGTTGATACTATGATCTTCCTGGCATAGTTTTTCCTATCAGAAAACTGAGGACGTATTCAACCAGGTCATAACTATTAGGATACGGGAGATACTAATAAATGGAAAGGTATTTACTACATTTAACTACTGAGTGGTAGTGAGCGCTGTAAATGACTTTAAACTCAAAGACTACTAGGAGCCTTAGTAGCCTAAAGGTAAGAAGTTGCACTTCCAACCCAAAGGTAAGCAGTTCAAATCTATTGGCTGCTCTAAGGGAGATTGATGGTCAATCTCCTCTATGCAGTTTACAGCCTCTGAAAACATACTGTAGGATCATTTATGAGTCAGTTCTCATTTGACAGCACCAAACAACAACAATAATATATAATAGAGCAAAGGGTTAGTGTTTAAAAGGCTAAATCATTGCTTGATCTCTGTGGGTCCCTACTCTCTGCTCTAAATTCCATTGTTTTCCCTGGATATCACTGCTGTTACTAATTTAAGTTACAGTGTGTGTGTGTATGTGTGCTTTTTCCTCTGAGTGTTGGTGAAGCCACTTATTTTCAGGAGAGCAAGGACATCTGTTTAAAAGGGTGACTACAGAGACAGCACTGTTCCTGCTACTGTCACGGTGAAGGTTCCCTCCACCGAAGACTAAGAGACTGATTGGCTTTGCTTCACCATCTCAGAGTGGGCTCTGAGTGTTTGCAGGTTGGAAAAGAAAAAATGAAGCTAACACCCAGGGTGAACAGTCTAGAAGAGTCGGGACTAGAGTTGTATGTAAGGCTGCAGATAAAGTTGAGAAGCAAATGTCTCACACCTCAGTGGCTGAAATGGCATTTTTCAGCTTTAGGGAAGTCACACTTTTGAAATGAGTAATCTATTCTTTGTGGAGATTGACTAACCGTCTTCATCAGTATACTTAGGGGTCACCTTGGATAAATTGCTTAACAGCACTTCCAAACTGGAACCTCTTGACCTAGCAAACAAGAAAAAACATGACCCTCACTGAGCTGCCGTAAGTTCAAATGAGGTGAACTTCATAAAGCGCTCCTTATAGAGCTGAGCACATGGGAAGCCTCGGCGAACGATTGTTGATTTACTATATTTATGTTTTCCTTTTCAAATCTGCTGTCAAGGACATCTTTAAAGTACCGAAGATTCAAGAAGTCAGTGTAAAGACTTTATCTGAACCAAGCCACGGAATTTTCAACGGCTTCATATGCATGTGAAATTCGATAATTAGTAAGAAAGACTAAAGAAAAATTGATGCATTTGAATTGTGGTGTGGATGAAGAAAAAGGACTATTTCATGGGATCTAAAAAGAACAAGCAAATCTGTCCCAGAGAAATGCAAGCAGGGTGCTCCCTGGAAGCAAGGGTGGTAAAACTTCATCTCATACACGTTGGCATGTTGTCAGGGAGCTCCACTCCTTGGGAGAAGAGAACTTGGTAAGGAAAGTAGAAGGTAAGTGGAAAAAAGGAAGACCTTCAACGAGCTGGCTTGATGAGTGACTGCAGCAGTGGGCGCATTGAGTATGGCAGGGATTCTGAGGACGGCTCAGGGTAGGACAAGGTTCTATCCACTAGTCAAAGAGTTCCTGTGAGTGGTAGTCTACTTGATGGTTACCTAGGACTGTTGTTGTTGTTATATGTCATTGAGTTGCCTGTGACTCCTAGAGACTCTATGTATAACAGCCCTAAACCTTGCTCTGGCCTGTGCCAATCTCACTGTCTCCAACACACTTACCTGATTACCCCAGTCACTGAATCAATCCACCTTATAGAGGGTCTTCCTCTCTTGCACTGTCCCACCACCCTCCCAAGCATGATGTCCCTTTCCAAGGACTAGTCCCTCCTTGCAACATGTCCAAAGTATGTCAGACAAAGCTTCAGAATCCTTGCCTCCAAGGAACAGCCTGGCTTCACCCTCTCTAGGATAAATCTGTTCATTTTCTTAGAAGTCCATGGTTTATTCAATACTCTTCTCCAGCACCACAGCTCGAAGGCATCAATTCTCCTTCTATTCTCCCTAGTGATTGTCCAGCTCTCTGATGCATAGCAAGTGATTGCAAAGACCATGCCTATATCAGGCACATCTTAGCCTCCAGAGTGACATCATTGCTCTTCAGTACTTTGGAGAGGTCCCCAACAGCAGACTTTTCTTTTGGAATGTGTTTTTTTAATTTCCTGGCTGCTGGTGCCAAGAGTATTGACTATGGAGCCAAGCAAACTAAAGCTGTGAACAATCTCAATCTCTTCACCATCCGTCCTGCTGCTGCCAATTGGTCCAGTGGTGGGCTTTTTTTTTTTTTTGCCTTTGGGCTTCATTCCTTTTTGGGGGTTGCGTTTTTTTTTTTTTTTTTTTTCTTTTTTGCCCAGTTCTCTCTTCCAAATGCCTTCTTCTTGTTGTTTGTTGTGTGTGTGTGTTTTTTTTTAATTTCCATTCATTCATTGTTGTACTTTTCTCCCCTCTCAACCCTCCCCCCTAGTACACTACCCTCTTGGAAAAGTAAAAGAAAAATTCTTTCATTGTTTTACAAACCCTCCCCCAGGTTCACTCTACCATGTAGCCTTTGCTCTAGACTCCTGTGATGACAAAAATACCTAATCACATATCCCTTTTAAACAGTTTCCTCCCTCATCTCTTTCAATGCAGTCTACATTATTGAACCCATCTTTCTCAGTCTCACCCCAACCCCAAGGTCAGTCCTGTTTTACAACAGTGGCACCATGCAGTATTTGTCCTTTTGTGACTGAGATACTTCACTCAACATAATGTCCTCCAGAGTCACCAATAATATTGCATGAGTTCCTTGTTTTTCAATGATTGTGTGAATATAGCACAGCTTCTCTATCCATTCATTTGTTGATGGGTACTTAGGTTGTTTCCAACTCCTTCCTATTGTGAACAAAGCTGCAGTAAACATGGGTGTGCATATATCTACTTGGATGGCAGTTATGGTCTCTTTGGGGTATATTCCCAGTAGTGGACTTGCTGGGTCAAATGGTATTTCTATTTGCAACTTTTTGAGAAAGCGCCATACCGCCTTCCACAGGGGTTGCACCATTTTACACTTCCACCAACAGTGAATCAGGGTTCCAGTTTCTCTACAACCTCTCCAGCATTGGTTGCTTGCTGTTTTGTTAAATTTTGCTCTTCTGTTTGGGGTGAGATGATATCTCATAGTTGTTTTAATTTACATCTCTCTTAGAGCTAGGGATTTTGAACATTTCTTCGTGTGCTTGTTAGCCATCTGAATGTCTTCTTTGGTGAAGTGTCTGTTCATATCCTGTGCCCATTTTTCTATTGTATTATTTACATTTATCTTCTTGTGGTGTTCAAGCATTTTATAAATTCTGGATATAAGTCCCTTATCTGATATGTCATTACCAAATACTTTTTCCCAGTCGATGGCTTTCCTTTTTACCCTGTTGGAGAAGTTTTTGGATGTGCATAGGGATTTGATTCTTAGAAGATCCCATTCATCTATTTTATCTTCTCCTGGTTGTAGGTTAAGGCTGCAGTTCTTGACCCTCTGCAGCAAATACTTCAGGTCCTCCTCACTTTCAGCAAGCAGGGTCATGTCATCTACATACCTAGGACTGGGTAACATTTTATACTGTTGTGCTTGGAGTTTTTGGTGAGTTGGAGTTGGCTTATTGATAGGTAAGAATGAATAATACACTCTGGTTTACATAGTCAAATATCATGTGTACTTTCCCAAATAAACCACGTGTAAAAATTGTCTGCTGTAGTGTAAGCACCGCTTTGTTGTGTCAGCACATTGAGGAAGTCTTGGAGAAGGATTTGCTCTCTGGAAGTGTGTAACCCAGATGAGTCCGCTGCAAAGCCGTTCCTGTGTTGTGGATCTGCGAAAGAGGAGCGCTGGTTGAGAAATCACACACCCAAGTGGCAGATGGAAAATTCCCACCAGTGGTGGACCCATCAGTTTCGTGATGAAAAGAGCAGATGAGCCAATAAGACCTTGGAGCAGCCAAGCATCATTGAATTCCTCTTATCTCTGGCTGTCTTAGCTTCCCTGCTCTTGCCATGGAAGTGACGTAGGTGTCAGGGAACTGAGGGCTAATATTCTATGTAGCCCACCCTCTTATTTGGTGTCTTGGAGCTAGATGGCACTCTTTCAGGAAAATGAATCAGTTGTGGTTGCTGATGCTTCTTGCACTCAGTTTCTGTCCAAAAAGTGGACAATGAATAAGGGAGACGGAAGAATTGCCGATGCCATTGCGTTGTGGTGTTTACAAAGAACACCAACCATACCACAGAAGATGGAATAAATATGTCCTGAGAGAGGTGTCACCAGAATGTTATTTGGAATGGTGAGGCTTTGTTTCATGTGTTCTGGATGTGTTATCAGGAAGAACTGGTTTCTGGAGAAAGACACCATGCTTGGTGAAGAGGGTCAGTCAAATAGAGAAAGCCTGTTGACTAGATGGATTGAGGCAGTGCCTGCATGAATGGGCCGTGATGGGGGGGAAGGCACAGACGGAGGGTGGCATAGGACTGAGTGTCTTGTTCTGTTGTACATGGGCCAATACAAGTTGGAACTGACTCCATGGTACCCAACAACAACAACAGCTACCCAGTGCCACCTTCTACTTACAATCCATTCCATTCCATCTCTGTTTCTTTTGAGGACGAGACCATTGAAATGTATATTTTTCAGGGTTGTTAAGTGTTTATGTTCTCCTTAGGAATGTGCTAGTGGATAAATTCTTCTGCTTATCCTTGTGGAGGAAACCCAGTGAGGCAGAGGAAAAGGCCGGGCACCTCTGATCTTGGAACAAGGGGCTTACACCCCTTTTCTTGATTGCTCTGAGGGAAAAGCCCCACAAGTGCCTTGGATGCCTCTTAGTGGTTGTACCATTTGCAGAGGCCCCAGAAAAAGCTGAGGTGTGTGTCCCCCAGCCACGCACAAAGGCTTTGCATTGACCTGGGTGGCCTCAACTTGAATTTCACCTGAACCTGGCTCCTAAGCTTCCTAGCTGATCTTTTGATGTGTGTGCACTTTCCCAGCTCTGAGATGCTGCAGGCAAGCAGTGCAGTTGGCAGGAGCAAAGGCACCAGCCTCCGCAGAGCTGGCAGGGATCAGGGTAATGTGCTGAGCACCCACTGAGCCCAAAGTCACTTGAAAGAGACAATGATGGTCTCTCGATGAAGTTGGCAAGAAGATAAAAGAGACAGAGAGCCTTGCTCATGGTCATGTTGTTGTATCCCACTGATGGTCTCAATAAACACTGAACCAGCCTGTGGTTGTAGGGATGGAAATGTCCTTCTGGAGGTCCAGTGGTAAGAAGCTGTGCTGCATCCTGAAGGCACACGTTCGAATCCACCAGCTGCTCTGCAGGAGAAGGATGGGCAATCCTCTCCTGTGTAAACTGCTTTTGAAAACCCACTGGAAGGTCAGCTATGGGTTGGTTCTCACAACGACAACAACAACAACAACAACAGCAATGGTCCATGTGGAGAAAGATGTGAAAGGAAAGGACAACAGCCATGGGGACAGAAACTGGATGAGAGGAGCATAGACCTTACATGGTCTCTTTTCCCCCATCTTCTCCTTAAGCACTGAAATTGCCATTTAATAACCCAACAGCAGGTTAGCCTGTGTGTCTACAAGCACAGTCTTTGCAAGACCATCTCTAACTGCTAGCAAATCAAGAATTCTTTCCAATCGATTTTCTCTTCTTTCCTTCGCAAGCGTTCGCTTTCTAGGTCCTCAGCTCTCTTGACTTCCAGTGGTGGCCCTCGTCCTCAGGAATCGAAGACAGAAACTGATCGGTTCTTCCTCAGTGTGTGTTTTTCATTACCACAACACTTCTACCAGATTTGGTGATCACCTCAGTACGTGAATGTTTCTTAAAAAGCAAGCTGCGTTTTAGAGAATTCTTTGTGCCTCATATTGTGTTATTGATCTGTGCTGTTGAGTTGCTCTTGCCTCATAGTGACTTTACGTGTAACACGTTGAAACGCTGCCCAGTCCTGTGCTATCTTCATGACCACCAGTACACAGGAGTCCATTGTACTGACTGTTGTTAATCTACATATGGAGGGGTTCCCTCGTTTTTGCTGTCTATCAATTCGGCTCCATTTTTCTAATAACTGGTCTTTTCTAATGGTGACCTTTACTCTATCAAGCTTGATGTTCTTCTCCAGGAACCGGCCTTTCCTGATAATATTCTCTAACTATGTGAGAAGATGCCCCCTCAACCTCTCTCAAAAGGAGCATTCTAGCTTATTGTAATTACCATTTTTTCCTTGCAATTAATAAGGATATTACAAACAGATGAGTTGAGACTAGGTAACTATACTTCACCTCATGATTCTCTTGTCCACTAATTTTTATTCTTTTTTACTGAGGTACAATTCACATACCATAAAATGCACCGTTTTATCATGTACAGTTCAGCAACTTTTAGTATCTTCCCAAGGTTATGAAATTACTAACAATAATTCCATCGCCTTTTCATTTCACCCAAAGAAGAAAGCTTATCTATTTAAGCAACCAATCCCCGTAAGTCCTCCCTCCAACTTGTCCCTGGCAACCCCAATCTAATTTCTGACCCCGTGGATTTGCCTGTTCTGTTCCTGTTTATTTGAACATCCACTGGTGTCTCTTTCCTGCAACAGTTACTACTGTGGTGTTTCCCAAATGATTACTCAAACACTTTGAACACCAGAAGTTATGCTGATTTATCCAAAGGGATTACACTATATTAGGACTTGTTTGCCCAGCAAAGACCCGGTGTCCACTAATCTTTATCATTCATTTCAGACAAAAGCACCCTCTTTGGATGATGAATTATATCATTACATCTCACTCAGATGCTGATGATACTAATAGCCACTTATGTGGCTATTATAGGGCTTACTGAGAAAAAATGTTTTGTGGGGAATGCACGTTTTCATTTTGTCTATATGCAGAGATTTTTTTTTTTAAATTGTCATACATGTCCTTTTTGGTCATAGGGTCACTGTGAGTTGTGCTCGACTCGAAGACAATCAGCAACAACAAAACAACAACAACAACATGTTCCTTTACACAATCAGGATACAAAGTACTTCTTGTATTTCCAGGAAGCCCAATTTCCCCCAACACCTTTAATTTCTACGTGATATGATAGTGTATCTTTCACTTCTCTACTTTCAGAAAATTGTATCCTCGTCTACACCATGCCAGATGATCTTCCCAACTCAAGTTTTTATTTGTTTGCAGTTACATTTTCCTTGTGGTTATGGGCATGTGTCTTCAGTTGCAGCAGTATTGTGAACAGTGAAGAGAATCTGACGGAGTGAGTGCTCTGCTGGTTCACAGCCCATCCCTTCCGCCGTTCTCCCCGTTGAAATCCGCACATAGGGGGATGCGGCCACTGAGTACTTTCCCTTTATTTCCACATTCTCCATTTCCCTCATAGATGCACAGGGACAGTTAACTTTTCTTCACATAAATCACTGCACAATTGGATTTATGAGTATTAAGCTTCTGCACAGATGTCCATTGACATTAGTCATTTGTTCCAGACAAAACCATCTTGTTTGGGTGATAATTGGTCCTGTTAATTATCATGCATCAGTTTTGGAGGGAGTAGAGCCATAAGGTTTCTTAGAAATGAGAGTGGTGAGATTTCGTCTCTTAACATTAGATATAATCATCAGAAAAGATCAATCATTGAAGGAGGGCATCAAATTTGGTAAGGTGGAGGGTTAGTGAGGAAAAGAGAGACCTTCAGTTAGATAGATTGATTCTTTGACTGCAGCAACCAGGTGATGGGTTAATCCATACATGCAACTCCCTCCTTTTATCACACACACGGTTGTTATAAGCCAACTCAGCAGCAACTGACAACCACAACAAGTGATTGCTCAGGTTGTCGATAGTACGGTTAGAACCACTTTAATAAGTGTTTTAAAACCAAACACTGTGTGTACTTTGCATATAATAAAAACTTTTAAGGAGCCTATCACAGCTCGAATTTATGAGATTGTTTGACCATTCTTCATTACTCAAAAGTGGGACTCAAACAAATAGATGATGTGATTATTCAAATGCAACACCTGGGCTCAGGTGGGACGGCAGAGTTCCAGGAAGTGAAGAGCATCATGGGAACTAGTTTGCCCAGACCATTGTCTGCAATCGTGGGAGGTTAGCATGCCATTCAGAAGGAGCCTAGCTGTCCTGATGAGGTTTAAGAGCAGTTTCAGCAGATTATTCATGGAAGAAAAAGGAGGAGACAGATACTTACACGAAGGATTATTTGAAATGCCAGCTTTTAGGGTTTGAACAGTTGCAATGCATATTATGGCAGTTTAAGGCATGGACTTTAAAGGTACACACAACTAGGATTGAGATTTTTTGCCATGGAGACGCTAACCCTAATCACCTTCTGGTTGTGCAATCTCAGGCCGCCTCCTTTGAGTTGCATCATCTCCCTGTGTTTGTTTTCCAAGTGAATTGGTTGGCAGCGTTTGGTTTGAACTCAGTGCTACACAGCTGGAGTTCCTTGGCCTAGCTTACAGCTTAGAAGGAATCAAGTCACACTGAACTTGGCAAGGCTCTTCTTGCTGTCTTGGGAGCTGTATTTATTTACGTGGTGTCAGCAAGCTCCAGTTGAAGAACAGAGCACTTACAAAACATACAACAAGCAAACGAACCTGTGCCTCCCTTACCACGTTCTGGAGAATCTCTGGAGGAATTCAAGCCTCTCTAGATGGGCGAGGAGCAGAGAGAGCCAAAAGGGCTCAGGGATATTAGCGTAATTTATGCAAGGCAACTTTTTATGTTCTGAGATAGAACCATAAATCTCTTTTAGTTTTCCATATGCAAATGTAGAAAGGCTCACATTCTCTTGTAATGGATGAGTCCATAATGAGTCCTGTCCCATTCAAGTTTAATGGAGGAGGAAAGCAAAAGCATTGACGATTTTTTTAGGGGGGGTGGGGGGGAGGTTACAGTTTGAGGAGGTGAAAGGTATTTCTGGAAGACATGTATCCCACAGAGTATATGCATCTCACATAGTCCACTTGGAAGGCTCAATAGTGGAATGCTTATTTACCGTCAATAATTCTCAATTATTTATGGATCTTGTCTTGCAGACTCCTACCATTTGGTGATTTCACTTCTTGCCTTCATTAGATAGTGGGCCGGAAAAACAGGAGAGAATTATCATTGCATTTTGAGTTTTTTCTTTTATATGTTGTGCATGCATAATTCATATTGCTCTCTGAGACTTTTCTCAATTATCTCTCACAACAATTTTGGTAATAAATTTTATGGGAGGATCAAGATTAAATGACTTATTCCATAACAAGTGCATTTTAGAAATAACACCAAAACCTTGCCATTTCTTAAACACTACTCAGAATTCGCTTAGTTTTGCTAAGTGACCAGAAAGGCAGCATCCAGACTCTTTTCTCCATCGTTCAGCTCTTTTAACTTCTGTTTTGGCTCCATCCTCAAGCAGGCTCTCTTTCATAGTTGAAGGATGGAGCCCGCAACTGCAGACCTGCATTCTGTCGTCTCAGCCCACCTGCTGTTGTTGTGAGATGCTGCTGAGTCGACCCAGACTCATCATTACCTCACTGACCCCAGGTGATAGATTAGAACTTCTCCAGGTCTTCCTCCTGAAGAGCATCGAGGTACTTTCACACTCCCAACTTTTCAGTTAGCAGCTAAGGACTCAACTGTGGTACCACCAGAGTCCCTCTTGCTTTTTTTCTAGGGCTTCGCAGCAAATGATTCAGGCTCTCCTGTGATTAGGTCACGTGGATTTCATCCCTGAACCAATCATAACGGAATCAGAGAATATGGAATTCTGATTGGACAAACTGGTATCACATGTCTGTCTTGGGGGTTGACAGGAGGATGAAGTCAGCTGTCTTGGGCCCTGTGACCTGACAGCTGGAGAGAGGTCATGGCATCAGGAAACACTGTTGTTGCTGGCACATACTATTTAGTCAGCTTGGGCACATGGCAAACTTAAATGCAGGTATATCTTGAAAATATTGCAGGTTTGGTTTCAGATCACCTTGACAAATCAAAGATGACGATAAAGTGAATCAGATGCATTCTTGGCATTGAATGTAAAAGTTATGCTTACGGCAGACTTTGTAGTTTGTTAAAGGGAGTTCTGTTCGTATGATTCTCAGAGAATTGCACTGCTAGTCCAGAGGCTGCACCACTCCTGCTTCCAACACACCAGGGGCTTCATGCGGGAGAGACGGACAGTCTCCTCTCTTGCATTTTACAGCCTCTGAAAATCCATCCGAAGGTCAGCTAGGAGTCAGTTCCAACTTGCTGGCAAAGAGTTTGCATTGAGAGCTTTTAGGCTGTTAAGCATTCAACCGCATTCTGAGTGGGAAGTGTTTTGAGACTGGCCAAAATGTGTCACAGAGAAGCAAAATGAGCACGTGCTGTTAAAAATTTGATACTAACAGACTTGCATAGGAAAGATTGTCCACACTTTCACTAAAAGAGTGCGAACTCTGTAAAGTATGATAAATCAGGGTGTGCTTGTACAACAGAGCAGAACACCACCTGACCCTGGCGCACTCCCCCACGAGCCGTGTTCGGAGCCTGGTGGAGCAGCTGCCGGTCACGCCAGCTCACCGCAGCCCCTCTCTATTTTGCTGTCTCTCCAGTTTTTTTAAGCATGGCGTCCTTCCCCAGAGATTAAGCCTTATTGGTAAGATGTCCAAGAATGTTGTGCTGTTATAATCACAGGATCAGAGTGGCAGTGCCGGTCAGACAAGTCACACTGTCCGCTAGCATGGGGCAGCCGGTGGGGTACAGACCTGTGAACCTGTCACTTAAACAATCTGTGGCAGGGTTGGGGTCCAAGGGCTGAACTCCTTATTTCCTGATGTTTTCCTGCCAACACAGCCTCTAGCATCTCCCCTGAAGTCAGAAGATGTCCTGGTGGCATGACTGCCAAGCATTTGGTTAATAATGAAAAGGTGACTACTGGTGCCTACCCAGTAACTTTGAGGGAGATAGATATGGCAATCAGCTCTCTAAAGATTATATCCTTGAAAGCTCAACTCCAGCTCATTGCCATGCATTGGAACCCACTCCTAGCTGACCTTCCAGGGGGTGTTGCAAGGCTTAAATCTCACAGGAGAAGATTGCTCGATTGTCTCCCTCGGAATCTCTGGTTGGATTTGAACCATCAGAGATTCTGCTAGGTCCCACTTCTGCATTAGCAGCGCACCTGTCTATAAAAACCACCACCGGAGAATATGCCTGTGAGACAGGATCTTTTTTCCTCTAAGGTCTCTATGTATTGGACTCAACCAAGCAACTCTCAAGAACATAACAATCCCTTGACTTTTAATGATGCTTTTCAAGCAAATTGCATTTCTTAAGTGAAAAATTGATTATTTTCTTTTACTAATTGATTACCAGCTAGCATCATTTATACACACAGAGTGACTCTGAAATAGACAAGCTGCACCGTTAATAAGGCACCGACACTACAACTTGCTGATTTTATGTCATTTCCATTTAGAAATATTGGAAGTAATCCACAGAGCTCAGCGGCCTCCCAGGCATCTCAAAACCCAAGTTTGGACCAAAGAGCTGAGAACCTTCCTTCTGCAGGTTCTGTGTCTGCCTCCATTGTACTGTAATGGCCCTTGTACACCATCAAGCTGATTCTGACTCAGGGCGACCCCACACGCTCCAGGGTGGTTTCTTGGTTGTAATTTTTATGGAAGTGGATCGCCAGGCTTTCCATGGTGCCACTATGTGGATTTGAACCACTAAACTTGATTGTATTAGCAGAAAGCAAACTGCAAGGGCCACCAGGGTAGAGTTCTAATAAGAAATTTGATGGACAAAGACTTTTTCAGGAAATGACACAGCTATAAAATATGAAGACTTGACTGAAATTACTGATAATCTTCCTCTCCTTGTTATAGAATATTACATTATTCAACTTAAGTCTCAAAGTGGGTCCCTGGGGCCAGGGAATATAGAAAACCATAGAGGAAGAGACATGCGGGATGGTAACTCTCTCTAGGTGACTAGAATTCTCACCAGCAGTCAAGGCAATCCTCTTACTTTGTCTTGAAAATGGATTAAACCTTAGTCACCTCCTCTTGGGTGGAGGCCACAGGGAACTCATTGCTTGCCTAATTATTTTTGTACTATCCTAACTGATGTCATTGTTCTTCCTTTGGTTCCTTCTACAAATCAGTCTCTTCATTACCTTGCAAACGTTACATTACATAATGATGTACAGCTGGATACCTACACTTCCAACCCCCCCCTCCTCCCTCATCTGGATTAGGTAGGAGCCTCCTAGCTAATCTCTCAGCTTCTGCCTTGTACCCCTTCAGTTTAGCCTCAGCCGCCTGTAGAATAATTCTCCGGAAATGTAATTCCCAGCACATCGTGTTTCTCTTTAGAAACCAGCTTAGTCAGTGGGACCGTCAGAGAGCTCGGAGCAGCTCGCAGCCTCGTTGATCTGGCCCATAATCTGTCGGCTCCATTTGCCTCCATCAATGCTCCTCCCTCCAGCCTGGCTGAGCTGCACTCTCCTCGAAGGTTCCTTTGTCCCAGGTGCTAGCTGTGCTCCTGGTCAGGGCTTCTCCACGGGCTGTTTTCTCTGCTACAATATGTTAACCCTCTGACACTCATGTGATTTGCCGCCACCTCTACTTTCAGACTTTTGTCCCAATGCCAACTTGCCAACAAAGCCTTCCATGGTCAATTATGCGCATTTCCTGTGAAATCTGTACAAACGCAGTGGCTTAAAACCACGTTCATTTTATATCCTATAATCCTGGTGGTCAGGGATCTGAAATGTGCCTCACTGGTTTAAAATCAAGGTGCTGGCTGGGCTATGAGCTGCAGGAAGCTCTGGAAAGAGTCTCTCCTTGGCTTTTCCACCCGCATTCTTTGTCTAATAGACTCTTCTGGGCAGCAAGCAAGGAAGGCATTGCAGCCTCTGCTTCCGTCTTCCGCCGCCTCAGGCTCTGACCCTTCTGCTTCCTCATTTAAAGGACCTTCGTGGTCATCCGATTCACCTGGAAGATGCATCATCATCTTCCATATTAAGAACGCCGACCTAAGTCACATTTGAAAAGCACCTTTGCCACGGAGGGTAACATCTTCCTCAAATTCCAGGCATTAAGATACACACAGCTTTTGGTGTTAGTGGGTGTTGCGTTTCAACTCAGTAACTCCTGGTGGACACAGTGTGGCCTCGGGGGGGGGGATGGGGTGGGGGGTAGTTAATCATAGGGTTGTTTAAGGTGATGGGTGGAGGAAGAAGTGGGTGTGAAAAACAAGTTGTGGACATTCTGGTTGGCATCCAAGCACTTACCACTGTGCCACCAGCACTCCTCGTGCACAGTATTAATCTCCACTGTTGGCGGGTGGGTTCCTACTCATAGTAACTGCGCGTGGATTTCTGAGGCTGTAAATCCCTGTGAAGGGGCTGCAGCGTGGACTCCGTGGGGAGTTAAGCTGTCAACCCAGATTGTGCCTCTCCAGCGGTTTGAATTCACCCGCAGCAACTTGGGAGAAAAGGAAACAATCTCTTCCTGTGTGATTTATAGCCTTGGAAACTCAGCAGAGGGTTAGACATGGGCTGGTCCTGATTCAACAGGAATGAATAGTTGATTTTGTGATTTGTTTGGTTTGTGTTTTTTTTTGGGGGGGGTTGGGTTGTTGTTTGTCTTTTTTTTTTTTTTTTAAATCTTTGTGGTTGGAGACAGTACAGCTCTTTCCCATGGAGCACTGGGTGGATTTGAACTGCTGACCTTTTCATTAGCAGCCCGACTAACTATGCCAGAACAGCTGCCTACAGACAGCTTGATTTATTATGATTGGAGCTTTTGTGTGTCTTGCGGACAGCTGTAGGGAACTATTTTATTTTTTCCTGCCAGCCACAGCCACCACTTAGACCACAGCATTTCTCCACCAGTGCGCCTTATTCCTACATCTGATGTCAAATTTTGTATTTCACTTACCTGCTAATTGGCTGCATCTCTTCCTTAGAAAGCAAGCAGCCTGAGGCCAGGTATCACCTGCTCCAGGACCGTGAGCAATGCAGTAAATACAGTCAGCATGTGGTAAATACATTGTGAATAAAAGGAGAAACAATGCTCAAGCATGCTATTCCCCAGAAGATAAACAGTAGCCAAGGTAGTTTCACTAGGTTCCTATTTTGGGCTCAGTAAATGCTGACCAAGACCAATCATACTTCAAATGTCATTACTCGCCAAATCTTCCACTTTTCTGCTTAATACAGACAATACTGAGGAGTGAGCTCGCTGCAGACCTGCGAGGGTCACTAGGCAGCCCTGCTGCGCACAGTTGGAGCTGGAGGCTCCATGGACACCATCTGACACTTGTCTCCTTATAGCCTCCATCTGTGATAGGATCCCGGGCCTGGGAGTGTAAACAAATGTTAAAAAGAGCAATTTATGATTAGCCTTTGAAATAAAACCATGGCTTCACGCTTTGCGGTTCTAATTAAAGCTAGGCTTAAATCAATTATTTTTAATTGCATGAAATTAACATATTAAATGAATATATCATATTAGGGAGAACAAACTCTAATGGTATTTTTTAATTTGGTCATTTAAGGATAGAAATGAGTTTGCAATTCTAGTAGCAACTCTCCTAAAGTGTGAGCCCTTCTGAGATTTCCAACAAATTATGTAAAAAAAATAAAAACCCGTTACTTAATACATTTTTAATTAGTAGTAATAATATTGTTTTAATATTTTTATTATTTTTTTAATGTGTAATGCCAGGAAAACAAACAGATTCATCCTGGAAAGAGTTAAACCAGGTGGCTTCTTGGCGGCAAGGATTCTGAGGCTCTGTCTAACATACTTTGGACATGTTGTGAGGAGGGACCGGTCCTTGGAGACGGACATCATGCTTGGGAGGGTGGAGGGACAGCGCAGGAGAGAAAGGCCCTCTTTGAGGTGGATTGATTCAGTGACTGGGGTAATCAGGATGGGTGTGTCAGAGGCAGTGCGATTGGCACGGGACAGAGCAGAGTTTAGGGCTGTTGTACATAGGGTCGCTATGAGTCGCAAGCAACTGGACAGCACGTAACAACAACAGCCATCAAATTGGATCTGACTGCTACAGGAGGAGATTGTCCCTCCTTTTCTAACAGAGCATCTGGTGGATTTGAACTGCATACCTCTGGGATTGCAGTATAGCTTCTTGCCACTATGCCTCCAGAGCTCCCTATTAGTAGTAATAATCTTAATTTTAGAATAAGCCATACTCTCACATAGTATAACATTTTAAAGGTCACAGGGTTTCCTGGATCCTCTAGCCCAGTGTTGTCCAACTGAACTTTCTGAGATGATGCAAATGTTGACAAATGTGTTTACAGTAGACAGCGTAGTGTCTACACTCATCGGCCCAAGTCTAGCTAGGAAACCTCTTGCTCTCCAAGGTACTTCTTTTAGGAGACTTTGCATGCAGGGGCTCTGTATGTCTTTACACAGGTGAGCCCTGGTGGGATGACTGTTAAGGACTCAGATGTTGGCCGAAAGGTTGGCGGTTCAAACCTATACAGCAGATCTGCATGTAAAGGTCCTGGGTGGTCTGTTTCCTAAGAAGTAAAAACACACTGTTATTGAGTTGATTATGACAACTTCTCATGGGGTTTCTGGGGCTGTAAATAGGAAGAGAGTGTTGCATTTTTCCTGAGGAGTAGCTGGTTGACTTGAACTGCTGACCTTTTGCTCAGCCGACCAGCACCTAAGAATGTACTAAATCACCAGGGCGCCTTCTTACGACGATTGTTACACTCAGTCTGCCTTTGAGTCAATTCTGACCTAAAACAATCCTCCAGCAGGTTCCGAGGCTGTAAATCCTAATGGGAGGGGATTGCCCATCTTTCTCCCAAGAACAGTTGATGGATTCGGACAACCAGAGACACTTGATCTATTGGGAGGCTAACTGAAAGGTCGACAGTTCTAATGAACCAATCTCTCAGAAGGAAAAACTTGGGCATCCTTCTATAAAAATGTATCGGCTGCAGAACTGACACAGGGTCACGATCAGTAGGAACTGACTTGACAGAAGTGAGTTTGCTTGTTTTTATTTATTTATCTATAGCTTATTAAGTGTCCACACCCACCTGCTCCAGTCATGCCAGTTCTGTCTCATAGCGACCCTCTATCATATATCTGAGACTATTCATGTTTAGGGGGCTCTGGTGGCCCAATGGGTAAAGAATTGCACTGCCAACCCGAAGACCAAGGTTCAAATCTGCAGATGTTCCACAGGAGAAAGATGGGCAGTCTCCTTCATGCAATTTACAGCCCCTGAAAACCTGTTGGAGGGTCAGCTATGAGTTGGTTCTGACTCGATGCTAATGAGTTTAGTTGAGCTAATGTGTCTTTATCTTGAGGAGCCACAGGTGAATTCAAAGCCCTGACCTTCCAATTAGCAATCCAAAGAGCCTGAAACGTTGTGAGAATAGCCAAAAGGTGACTGAGATAGAGAGCGAGCATATTCTCTTAGAGAGTGGCATAAAAAAACTTACTCAGTGAAGGATTACCACGGATGTTCAATTCAAAATATATTTGGTATCTGTAAAGGGAAATGAAACAAGCTACACTTCTATTGATTTTATCTGCAACCTCACTGATTTTGCAAAATGACAAATACAGAGATGAATGAAAAACAAAGACACAATTACAAAATGGGCAAAAGACACGGAGAAACCTTTCACAGACGAAGATATTCAGATGGTCAACAGACACATGAAGAAGTGCTCAAAATCACTGGCAATAAGAGAAATGCAAATCAAAACCACAATGAGACACCATCTCACTCAGTAACAGTGGCAAAGTTTAATAGGGCATTAAGTAATAAATGTTGGAGAGGATGCAGCGAGATAGGAACTCTTAAACACTGTTGATGGGATTGTAAAATGGTACAATCACTCTGGAAAGCAGTTTGGCGCTTCCTCAAAAAGTTGAACACAGAAATTCCATATGATCCAGCCATTCTACTCTTGGACTATATCCCAAGAAAATTAGAACTGAGGCTCAGACTGATTCTTGTACACCAGTGTCCATAGCGGTGTGATTCACCATTGCATAAACATGGCAACAGCTCAAATGGCCAACCACAATCTGATGGATTGAGAAACTATGATAAATTCACACAAAGGAATGCTATGAAGCACACAGGAGCAACGGTTTTGAAAATCACTATCTAACTTGGGAGGGACTGGAGAGTACTATGTTAAGTGAACTAACTCAGTCCCATAAGGACAAATATGTATAAGGCCATTATTATAGGAATAGAAAGATAACTAGTAATATGTGAATGAGGATGCAAGGTGGGGAAGGTGAAAGTAGAGGGGTGCATATGGGGGAGGGGAGGGGCTAATTATAGGGTCGCACAATCTGATGGGTGGAGGGAGGGGTAGGTAAAAGAAATGGGAAAGATCTGGGGTGAAAAACAATGTATATGAGCCTTATATGTAAACCAGTAAAAATAATAGTATTATTTAAAACAAAACAAACCCAAAGAGAGAAAACCAACAGAGAAATAGCAATTGATTTCATTTTCACAAACATCTCTCCTGGTTCATATAAATGAGATCATAGTCTACCTGTTGTTACATGTTTGGTGCCTCTGAGTTATTCTAGACTCATACCAACACCTCATGATAGAGTAGAACCACTCTGGAGGATTTTACTAAATTATGAGAATAATTTAGTAGTTATTCTGGGAGCAGACCTTCAGACTTTTCTCCCATGGAGTAGCTGTGAATTTGAATCACTGACTTTTTGGCAAGGAAGAAGTGCTTAACTACTGAGCCACCAGGATTCTTTATAGTTTACCAGAAGTCAGTAGAATTTAATTATAATTTTATGCAAAATAATGCCATGCTGACTCCATTGTCAGCAGTAAAACAAGGCCAGGAGCTGACTGTGGAACAGATTGCTCATGTGCAAGTTCAAATTGAAGCTGCAGAAAATGAAAACAAGTCCATGACAGCCAGAACGTGACCCTGAGTTTATCTCACTTGAATTTAGAAACTTACAAAATAGACTTGAGGCGTTAAACACTGTCGAAACTAGACAAGTTTGTGGGGTAATATCAAAGACATAACATATGAAGAACGCAAAGATAATGAAAAAGACAAGAATAAAAAAAAAAGAAAAAAGTAAAAGAGAAGAAATGAGAAAATAAAAGAGAGCTGAACTGAAGATTTCTAAGGGCCCAAGAAGGCAAACTATTAGAATGAAATGTGCAAATATCTGGAGTTAGAAAACCAAAAAGGAAGAACACATTTTTAAACTGAAGGAGATTAGGCTGAGAAAGTCAAGCGTGGAGTTGAAATATTGAAGGCTTCTCCAGGGAAAATATTGACTGATGCAGGAAGCATCAAAAGAAGATGGAAGAAATACACAGAGTCATTGTACTAAAAAGAATTGGGTGATTGAACCATTTCAGCAAGTAGCATATGATCAAGAACCGATGAAGGAAGAAGTTCAAGTGCACTGAAGACTTTGTCACAAAATAAGGCTCCAGAGATTGGTGGACTATGGCTTGATGTGCTTCAGTAGAAAGATACAGCCCTGCACATGCTCACGTCACTATTCCAAGAAACTTGGAAGACAGTTACTTACCCACCCAAATGGAAACTATTCATATCTGTGCCAATTCAAAATAAATGCAGGCATTATAGGATAATATCATTAGTATCAGATTCAAGTATAATCTTGCTCAAAAGTTTTATAAGTTGACTGGAGCAGTCCATCCGCAGGGAACTGCCAGAAATTCAGTGGGATTTAAAAGCAGATGTGGAATGAGAGATACTGTTGCTGATATGAGAGAGATCTTGGATGAAAGCAGAGAGTAATAGAAAGAGGTTTGCTTTGGTTTTATTGACTACATTTGACTGTGTGGATTGTAATAAATTATGGCTCCATTGAGAAGAATGGGACTCTTGAGAACACTTAATTGTACTCATGCAAAACCCTGCACATAGATCAAGAAGCAGTCTTTTGATCAGACCAAGGGGAAGCTATCCCACAACCCTTAATTGTGCTCGTATAGAATCTACAACTAGACTAAGAAGCTATTGTCCAAACCGAGCAAGGGAACTTGTATGATTTAAAATCAGGAAAGATGTACATCAAGATGTATTCTTTCTCTGTGGCTCTCTGGTCTGTATACTGAGCAAATAACTCATGAAGCTGAACTCTACGAAGAAAAACATGGCATCAGGAGTGGAGGAAGATTCAGCAACAATCTACATTATGCAGACGACACAACTGCTTTTTGAAAGTGAGTGGGGGGGGAAAGAAAGTGAGTAGGGTATGAAATATTTGTTGTAGAAGATCAAGGACCATAGCCTTCAGTATGGATTATATCTCAACATCAAGTGGGAAAAAAGGTCCTCACCCCAGGACCCACAGTCAGCATTATGTTATATGGAAAAAGAATTGAATCTGTCAATGATTTCATCTTGCTTGGGTTAACAATCAACACTCTTGGTATCAGCAGAAAATCAGAAGACGTATTGCATTGGGCAAGTCTGCTGCCAAGGACCTCTCCAAAATGCGGATCAGCAATGATGTCAGTTTGAAGACTAAGGTGTACCTCATTCATGCCATGGGCTTCTCAATCACCTGTTATGCACGAGAGAGCTGGACAACAAATAAGGATGACAGAAGAAGAACTGATACATTTGAGTTATGCTGTTGGAGAAGAGTATTGAATGTGGACTCCCAAAAGTTCTATCTTGGAAAAAGTGCAGCCAGGGTGCTCCTTGGAAGCAAAGCTTTGTGAAGCTAGAAGAGGCTCCTCCTTGGAAGAGACATCACGCTCAGAAAGATGGATGGGCAGCAGAGGAAAGCAAGACCCTCAATGAGATGCATTGACATAGTGACTTCATCAATGGGTTCAAGGGTGTCAGAGATGATGAGGGTGGCACAGGGTAGGACAGGGTTCAGGTCAGCCATTCTTAGGCAACAACTACAACAGCATGATTTAAAATCAGGAAAGGTGCGTGTCAGGGTTGTGTCCTTTCATATAATTCAATATATATGCTAAACGAATAATTTGAAAGCTGGATTACATGCATGTGCCGTCAGGATTGGAGGACGACTCATCAACACACCATACTATGATTGCTGAAAGAGAAGAGGGCGTGAAACACTGAAGAAGATCAAAGACTGCAGCTTTCAATATTAATTATTTGTTGCTGTTTTGCATTAATTACACCTTACTATTAAGAAAAGAAAAAAAAATCCTTAAAACTGGACCAAAAGGCAATATCATGAAAGATCGACATTGGTAAGTAATAATTACTTTGATCCTCCATCAACATTTGTGGAAGCAGCATTGTGCAAACCTACCGTCAGGACCTTTAACAGAGTCGTTGTAAAGACTGACACATGCTTTTTCCAAGCATTGGTATTTTCCTTTTTCCTTTCTTTTTATTATAGTTTTTAAATTTATTTTAATGGAAGTTTACAGAAACTTTGGATTTCCATTCATTCATTGTTGCACTTTTCTCCCCGCCCACTCGCCCCTCCCCCCCACCCCCAGCCCGCTCTTCTCTTTGAGAAATAAAAGAAAAACTCTTTCATTGTTATACAATCCCTCTCCTCAAGTCCAGAAATTCCACTTCTGGGAATATACCCCAAAGAGACCAGAACCGCCACCCAGGCAGATATGTGCACACCCATGTTTATTGCAGCTTTGTTCACAATAGCAAAGAGTTGGAAACAACCCAAGTGCCCGTCAACGAATGAATGGATAGAGAAGATGTGATGTATTCACACAATGGAATACTATGCTGCATTGAAAAGTAAGGAACTCATGAAATATTACGCAAAATGGGTGACCCTGGAGGACATTATGCTGAGTGAAATATCTCAGTCACAAAAGGACAAATACTGCATGGTGCCACTGTTGTAAAACGGGACTGACATTGGGGTTGAAGGGAAACAGAGAAAGATGAGATAAATTATGTATACTATATTGAAACATGAGGGAGAGAACTGTTTAAAGAAGTAAGAATAGTGAGACTTTCACATACTTTGAGTGTGTTATCAGAGAGGACAGTCTCTGTATGGGGACAGGATGCCGAGGAAGTAGCAGGTCAGCAAAGGAGAGGAAGACCTTCAAGGAGATACCCTGACACACAGTAACTGCAGCAACGGGCTGAGGACAGTGGAGGCTGGAAGGTCAGCACGGCAAGTGTTAGATCTGTCTTACACGCTGCTGCTTTGAGTTTGTTATCTTGAGGACACCTAACCACAGCAACAACGATGGCATGGGTATATTTCTATGTCAGAAATCAACACTATGTTAACACCTACTAAGTATTTATTTATTCATTGAACACATTTTATTTGACCACCGAATTTGCGTGGTGATAAGCATTTATTTTAATGACAACGTTTCATTTCACTCCTATGACAACTGCGTGGGATGGTTACTTCTGGAAACGAGAACAAGCTTGCTCGAAGCAATGTAGCCAATCCATGGCAAGATGGAGTCTTGAACACGGCTTCATCTGGTTCTAACGCACGTGACCTTAAAAATCGTGCTGCATAATCACGTGATTATTTTTAGTGGCTGGTTAGCATTCTGTTGCAGCCAGTCTCATCATTTATTTAGCGTGGCTGGTAAAATCTTTATCATTTTCAATTATCTAACTCTGGAGACAGGATACGATGTAGAAAGACGGCGAGTCTACTCCTTAGGGCTTAACTTCTGTGCTTCATCTTAGAGTTGCCATGCTTTAAGCTTCTGAAGTTTTTTGTTGAGTCAAAAATTTGATACGGCACATTCTTGTGATAGTATGTGAGGATATGGATACCTTAAGCAAATGGGACGGGATTTTCCACGCCTTTGATACTGAACTTTGTTTTACAGGAGTAAAATAAATAATGATGACAACAATACTAATACCTCTGCCCCAAAACCTGCAGCTTTCAAGGCTTCCCTGCTGCACCCGGGCCGTCAAAACAAAAGAAAAACCACCATCAATAAGTAGATTCCTTTTCAGAGTGATCTTGTACCCATTTTCCAAGACTGTAGGTCAGAATGGGAGGAAATGCTTTACCTTCTCCCTGCCCAGTGACTCCTGGATTTGAACATTTGGTTAGGAGCCAGATACTTCACCTACTGTGCTTTTGAGTGGTGGTGATGATGATGGTGGTGGTGGTGGTGCTACCCAATAACTAACAGGTCTCCGAGCTTCCCTAGCTTAGCTGCCAAACAGTCCAAAGTTAGAAAGTGCTGCCTCACCACTACGAAATGTTTCCAGACAAAGTTGCTAATAGTCTCTTTTTCATTTTCCAATTTCCCCCAATTGTTTCATTAGCTGACAGAAGAAAATGCCAGTTCATTTCCTATTAAAATACCGGGCCAGTGTAAGAGTACATATTCACACTCATGGAACACGTTAGCCTGCTGTATTATGAGTGATGTTTCAGACAAAACCCAATCATCAACCTCACACTACCTTTCCCCTCAAACCTGATGAATAACAGAAAAAGAAATCTCTGAAAACAGGTAACAGAAAAATAAATAACAGAATAAAACTGTGTAGATTTCCCTATTAAGCAACCAAGAGTCTTATGTTTTGATCCATGGAACGAAGATTGTGAAGATACCATTTGTGTCTGGATTATTGATTAATTTCCTATTTAATGGGATAGTTGGTATAATAATAACTAAAAATGCTTTGCATGTATTTTCACCTGCTTTCTACAATGAAGAAAAGAATTTATTGCTTTTCACATGAACCAAGCCAAAAAACTACAGACCGAATGAGCAAATAAAAAGTATAATTCAATTTCAAAGTAGGTCACACACTCCCATTGGCAAAACTTTAACGCAATTCAAGTTCACAGGAGTGAGAGAAGTGGTAGTTTATTTGAATACGCTTATATGCATCGTAGGAAACATATTGACCTTTCTACGATATAAAGTAAGTCTTTCATATTATAGCTGGCCCCAAATTACTGCTTAGATTTTAAAATGTACATCTTATTAGATTAAAATTTTGAAAATCTACACAACTGGACACACACATTTATCAGTGTCTCCATGTCCAGTTCAGCAACCTTGGTCATGTTCTTGGGCTGTCATTCTTGCTTTCTACCATATTGTTTCATCATTACTGACTCTGACTCATTAGAGCCTCATCTGTGTTTTTAGTTTTAAACTTCAGATTTTAATATGTCCAACATATATATCTAAGTATAGGGCACACTTTAAAAGCTAAAACTGCACTGGCAGCCAAAGACACAGAGTTTTAATCCACCAGCAACCCCATAGGAGAGAGATGGCCTGTCTCTTCCTGGGTAATTTACAGTCTCTGCCTGGCTGGTCAGCAACGTGAGCGACCAGAGAGAATTGAATTTGAGTGTGATTATTAGCATATCCTAGTGAAAAGTTTAAAGATTTTTTTTGTGTAACAACAGCATGCTGATTGTAACAATGTTGTTGTTAAGTGCCATCGAGTCGCTTGTGACTCATAGCGACCCTATGTACAATAGCCCTAAACTCCGCTCTGTCCTGTGCCAATCGCACTGTCTCTGACACTCCCATCCCAATTATCCCAGTCACTGAATCAATCCACCTCATAGAGGGCCTTCCTCTCCTGCGCCGTCCCTCCACCCTCCCAAGCATGATGTCCCTCTCCAAGGACCGGTCTCTCCTCACAACATGTCCAAAGTATGTTAGACGGAGCCTCAGAATCCTTGCCTCCAAGGAGCCACCTGCCCTACAGGAGATCTTATGGTCTAGTGGATAAGTAGTTGCACTGCCCACCCCGGGGCAGGCAGTTTGAATCCACCTGTTACTCTGCAGAAGAAAGATGGGCCGTCTCTCATGATGTGATTCACAGCCTTTGAAGACACACTGGAGGGTCAGCTATGAGTTGGTCTCAACTTATAAGAAATGAGAGAGAGAGAGAAGAGAGAGAGAGCATGTGAGCGAGAGAGAGAGGGCGAGAGCGAGGGCAAGAACTCTAAAATTCATCTAAGGAGCTCTGTTAGTACAATGGTTAAATTGGTATTGTTAACTGAAAGGTTGGTGGTTCAAACCCACAAGCTGCTCCTGGGAATGGAAGACCAGGCAATCTTTTCCCATATAGGCCACAGCTCATGGACTCCTGCATTGGGACACTTCTCCTCTGTCCTGTACGGATACTGAGAATCAGAAGCTACTTGACATCTCATGTTAGCAGTACAAGCCTTGGATTTAAAAAGTCGTCATATGCAATTGTCTTAATGTTTCTTTTTTTCCATTGACATATTTTAAAAAAAATATTGGTTTTCATATAATCATTCATATGCATCATGTTTTGTACATATCCTTTGTATGATATAATCATTCATATTAACTATATTTTATAGATTTAATTATCATTATTCTATGCCTATCATCACTTCATCTTTTCAAGTGCCCATTGAACTATGAATGGAGAAGTGGGAAATGAAAAAAAGAACCCAACCAAAACCAAACCCAAACCCCACAGTGCATTCCACGGAAGAATGGCCAAGGAATTCACTCACAGTTCAGAGAAAGAAGGAATTAAAATGATGTGCAAAGAAATATGAGAAGTGAGGGGACATTTTCAAGAAATTTAAAACATCAGAACATCGGTTAAGAGAACACAAATATAATAAACACAAATATCAGACATGAAAGAAACTTTACCCAGCTTAGCTTGAAATATTACAAAATCTACAAATCGAAAAGTATCAATATTATCAAGCTGAATTAATTCGAGGAAATCAACATTGAGACAGATGTTAAGAAAATATTTGAATTTCAAGGATCAAGAAATAATCTTTCAAGCTTGTAGACTTCAAATAAACAAGATACCTAAAAAATGAGGAAAACTGCCTTAAAAGTTAATCCACCAATTTGAAGAAAATGACTACAATAAATTGAGTTGATGAAAATCCATGGAACAGGGTAAACATTTTTAGACAACAGTTTATTTTTTAGTGTTTTTTTTTACTAAAAAGAAGATAAAATAGTTAATTAAGAAATATAATATTTATAAAAACCTTTAAGAAAGAATACAATGAATAGCCTTTCTTCCAAGGTGCCTCAGATTGAGTTAAAATAATTTTTCTCTTAGTTTTACATGTGGGGGGGGTGTATATGTATGTATGTATATATATGTGCGTGTGTGTGTACCTGTATCTCTCTATCTCTAGGAATTGATGGAATAATAACTGATGCAGCCCTGGGTGTACCCACTAGTTTTTTCCAGGAAATTAGAAGGACAGCTATCTGGCCAACTGACCAGAAAAGATCTATATTTGTCCCCATTTGAAAAAAAAAGTGATCTAACAGAATATAGAACTTATTGAATAGTATCATTACTGTTCCATGTAAGTAAAATATTGTTGAAGATCATTAAAAAATGGCCCGACTAGTATATTGGCCAGAGTTTCAAGCCAGCCTTAGAAGAGGTTGCAGTACCTAGGATATCATTGTTGATGTCAGATGGATCTTGGCTGAAAGCAAAGAATACCAGAGGAGTGTCTACTTGTGTTTTATTGACTATGCAAAGCGTTTGATTGTGTGAATTATTACAAATTACGGATAACATTGAAAAGAATGAGAATCCCAGAACACTAAATTGTGTGAGCTGTTGTCCGAATTGAACAAGAGGCCACTGTATGGTATAAATACAGGAAGGATGTGCTTCAGGATTGTGTCCTGTCTCCATGTCTATTCAAATTCAGTACTGAGAAAATAATTTGCAAAGCCAGAATCTATGAAAAAAGAATGTGGTATCAAGATTGGAGGAAGATTCACCAACAGCCTTCGTTATGGAGATGGCACAACATTGCTTACTGAAAGAGAGGAGGGATAGGAAACGCTTGCTGTGGAAGGTCACTTGGTATGGGTTACATCTTAACATCAAGAAAATAAAGGTCCTCACCACAGGACCAATAGTCAACATTATGCTAGATGGAGGATTGAAGCTGTCAATGATTTCATCTTGCTTGGATCAACAATAAACACCCTTGGTACCAATGGTCAAGAAATCAGGTCTTTTTGAGACGTAGTGCATTGGGAAAGTCGGCTGTCAGGGTCTGCTCAAAAGTCCTGAAGAGCAATGATGTCAGTTAAGATAAAGGTGCAACTGATTCAGGCCACAATCTTCTCAATTACCTGCTATGAATATGCTGGACAGTGAATAAGGGTGACAGAAGAAGAATTGAGCCATTTGAGTTGTGATGTTAGAGAAGAGTGCTGGATAGCCCATGAATTCCCAAAAGAACAAGCATATATATATATATCTTAGAAAAAGTGCAGCCAGAGTGCTCCTTGGAGGCAATGATGTTGAAACTTTATCTTTCATACTTTTTGTTCATGTAACAAGGAGAGACTCTTCCTTGGAAAGAGACATCATGGTTGGAAAAATGGAGGGTCACTGAAGGATAGGAAGACCGCACAATGAGATGGATTGGTCTGGTGACTTCAGCAATGGGCTTGAGTGTGTTAGAGGGGATGAGGATGGGGGCAGGACAGGTCAGGGATCAGGGCGACTGTTTATAGGGTCACTGTGAGTTGTACTTGACTTGACAGCACTTAACTACAATGATTCACAGCTGACCCCCTGTGGGTTTTTGGAGGTTATAGATCGCTCAGGATTTGAACCGTCAAAGAGGTGTCACCTTTGGCTTAGCAGAGCCTCTTCCTGTGAATTATGCTATCTGCACTTCCTGTAGGGTGAAGTGGAGCTGCCCAGTAGACTTCCTAGGATCTAAATGTTTCTAAGAGGAGATTGCCAGGTCCTTTCTCCCATGGAACAGCATGTAGGATCAAATCACTGACAGTTTGCTTCGCTGTTGAATGGGTAAACACTGCAGGATCACAACCAAAAGCATTGAAGGTTCGCTTCATTTTTGCTGACCAGCTGTGGTATCCATTTCTGCACATTGGTTTTCCTTGATGACAGGTCCAAAGTATGTGAGCTGAAGTCTAGCATTTTTTTTTAAATTTACTTTTCTAAATTATTGTTCTTTTCTACTGGTTTAGTTACAAAATTTGAGTACGTTGTTTTTAAGAATAAATTCTTTCAATTTCCCTTACTCCCATCCATCATATTATACAACCTGATAATTAATTTTCCCCTTCTTCTGTACATCCACATTCCTCTGCTTCCATCCTCTCCCACTCCTCTTGGATCCTTATACTCATTCTACAATAATGGTTTTATACAATATTTATCCTTGTGGGACAGAGTTAGTTCACTCAGCATAATGCTCTCCAGTCGCTCCCAAGTGAGGTAATAATTTACAAAGTTATTGTTCCTGAGTGATGCATAGTATTCCATTGTGTGAATGTACCATCATTTCTAATCCATTCATTTCTGTTTGGACATTTGGGCTGTTTCCATGTTCTTGCGATGGTGAATAATGCTGCTATGAACATTGGTGTACAAATATGCTGCTATGAACATTGGTGTACAAATCTCAATTTGTGCCTCAGTTCTCGTTTTCTCAGGATGTATTCCAAGTAGTGGGATAGCTTAAAGTCCAGCAATTTTTATTTTCTACATCACCCCCATGTCAGTGTGGAGAACAGATTTTGTGGGAACAGGAAGTGAATCACTGAGACCATCAAGAGGCTATGGCATAGCTAGTTAGAAGTGATGATGTGCTCATTTAGGGAGATGACTGTAGTTGGTGGTTAAGGAGATGAGAAAAGCTAGCTTTGAAAATGACTTTCCAAATAATTTTTCAGATAAAAATGTCCCTAGTTCAGATGTTTTCTGACACAGTGGGCTAACAAAGCTGGGCTGAAAGCTTTCATTGGACACCTGATAACCACAAACTTCGAGAGGAGGCTACCTGGTTAGCTCAAGGTCACAGGAAGAACATGACCAAGGAAAATGCAAACAGACTGGCAAGAGTATATCAAGGAGTCACCTGTCACCTGCCACAAGCCGGCACCATAAACATGTCATTATCACGTTATTTAATTCATTTCCCTTTATAATCCCAGGTAGATTTGATTTAAAGTCCTGTCTTAAGCAAAATATATTTTATTTTCTTTTTCTCCAAAGCTCCTGGTATATACTAGCTCTTTACTTCCTCCAAGGCAGCACTGTAAGGTTATCCACTCACCAGTGTGGATGAAATGGATTCCATTAGTTTACTATTTTAGGTTTAAAAAAAGAAGATGTGTTGCTTTGTGGCTTAAAAGAAGAGAAGAAGATATGTGTTAGGATTCTATTCCTGAGATTCCAACTCTGTTCCCTACAGGACAGCTCTACTCTGTTCTGTAGATTCTCTTAAAGCAAGACAATGATTTTCATTTTGGTTTCTCATTCATTATACATGAGATAGCGTATCCCTGTAGTATTTTATTCTATTCATTTATTTGACTTGTTTGTTACAAGCTTCCTTTAAAGTGGAGATATGGATCTGGTGGCACTGTCATTAGGGCACTGTGTGGCTAAAGTGACTCTTCTCTGGGGGTTCAAACCCAGAAGCCAATTTACAGGAGAAAGATGGACAATTTCTTCCTGTTCTGATTTATAGCCTCAAAAACCTGCTGGAGGGTCAGCTATGAATCAGTTGAGCGAGTGATAAATGCATGGCAGCCTCCGGAAATTATGTTGTCCTCTGATATTTGGAACCATCAGAATGACCAAAAAAAGATACTTCTTTTGTCTCTGACTTGCTTAGCAAATGCTTGGTATTTGCTTGGAAAGCAGAATAAGCCATCAGGTCACTTTGTGCGTGCGCGTGCGTGCGCACACACACACACACACACACACACACACACACACACACACACAGTGACTCCATAGGATTAAAGCACCATTTGTAACTCAGTGTTCCCAAGGAGACCCTACATGACCCCGGTGGGGGATCCTACAATTTTAATGATCTGAACTCTAGTAGAATGAGACAAAAAGGAATAATCTTTCCTAAAGTCCTTTCTGCTTCCTCTTTTTTGCTTTCTCAGTCAATTTTTAATATTGTCTGCTTATAATTCTGTCTCCTCTCTCTTTTTCTTCTTCCCCATTGCTCCTCCTTTTTGAGTTTTTCTTTCACTGTGTTTATTCCAGGGATCCTCTTTCTTTCATTATTCTGTGCTGTCTTTACATTTAGCCGCCCTTGTTTGGATCGCACCCAAGAATCTCAAGCCTTTGTTGAAAAGTATTCTGCAGTAAGAAAAGCTTACCTTTCTCCGTAAACGGTGGGAGAACTCACAGACTTATTTCAGAAAATTTCCACTTTATTAAGCTGACAGATTTTGCTGGAAGGCACACCACCCTGCACAATTCGAAATTTGATTTAAAGGTCAGAGGCGAGACCTGGCACCTACAATCTGCCTCCGAATTGTTTCTGTAACACTAAGTAGAGTTTACAAGGAGAAGAAATTGCAATTGGTCAGCAAAAGCATGCCAATCACAGCTTCTCTCAATAAATTCTGTGCCTTTAACACAGCCAGGAGAGGAGGGCGGCAGCCAGATTAACATGATCTTGCTGAAGATATGAAACTTCAAGTTCAATTAGGTGTGTCTGATTGGATGAATCACTTTGGGGAAAGAGACAGTAAGGGGCTATTTCTCTGAAATCTGGAGTCGGGGAGCTTAATCACTGCTGTCAACCAAAAGGGTATTTTCTTTTCTAGTAATAAAGCTATGACTTCTTAAAAGAATACATATATTGTGAGCATGTTCTATTTTGTATGTTCCCAAAGATGTAGGGGCTTTAAATTGGTACTGGTGGTGGGGGTAAGGGTCCATCTCTTTCCAAATGACTTTTATTATCATGAGGAACCATGGTAGCACAGTGGAATGAGCATTGGGCTACTAATAGAAAGATCAGCAATTTAAAGCCATTAGTTGTGCCTTGGAAGAAAAAAGTGAGAAATCTCGTGGCTACAGAGTTGAGATCAACTCATAGTGACTCTTTGTTGGGTTTCTGAGACTTTGAAGCTTTGTGGGAGGAAACTGTCCATTGTTCTTCCTCAGAGCGGCTGGTAGAGTAAATTCAAACTACTGACCTTTTGATTAACAGCCCAACATAGGCACTACACCACCAGGGCTCCTGGAGAAGCTTGTGGGAGGGACTTCAATGTTTATAGAGTTGATGTGAGTCAGAATTAACTGGACAGTGATGAATTGATTGTTTGCATGTTTTTATTACCACAAAAGATACTATCTGCTTGATGAAAATTATTTTATAAATAATTGAATTGTTTATCTCACCAATAGGGCAATTTCATAAAATTTCAAATTGAATGTATTGATCCCTTCATATTGGCAAACTTGTCATCTAATAGAACGTGAGGGAACAGTCGTGGTCCAGTGCTTAGGGAGGTGTGCTGCTAACCCAAAGACAGGGCCTTCCCAGAAGTTCAAGTGCCCGGCAACTTCAAGGGAGAAGTGTGGGCAGTGGCCTCCTTTGTGATTTACAGCCTGAGAAACCCAGCAAAGGGACAGCTAGGAGTCAGTTCTGACTTGACAACAATGAATTTGAAGGTTTTTTAAAATTGTTGTTGTTTTTCTTAGAACCAATTATTTTTATAATAATATTGACTTTGTTGTTTTTAACTGGTGTTGAGACAAGCACAACTCATAGTGACACTGTGAACAAAAGACCTGAATCCTGTTCTATAACTGTTGTTATATCTCTAAGTTCATAGAGTTTCCAGGAGCATGTTGTTTAGGAAGTGGATGCCACTCCTGCTTCCAAGCCTCTCTTAATCTGGGAGCTCCAACAAACACTGTCCGCCATGGGTAATCATCATGGCATTTGACAAACCAGTGGCACAGTGTTTAGCATTACAGCAATCCCAAGTTACCTCAGTACAGCAAATTGACAGACCAGTGCTGTATCGCTTAGAAGAATGTTAGTCCTAAACATAATTAACACCAGGCTTGAGCAAATAAAGAGAAAAACTGGAGAGTTAGGGCTCCCAACTGACTTTTAAATACAAAAGCCCTCAACTAGGTCTTATTGATTCTGAAATCTTGATTAACACTGTAATTATAAAATTGTTAAGCTGAACTGGAATGGATCTGTGGTAATGACAAAAAAGAGGGGGGAATATACCCAGGCTCCAAAAAGCTGTCCATACTGGAATGCTAAAATGGTAAATAAACCACGCTCTTCTAAGTCTATGCTGATGGCTGTCAAATGACCATTTTACATCCGTGTGTCTTTCTGGTGAAGAGTAGCTCTCTAAAGATTACCCAGAGGCTGTGGGACGCTGGGGTCACAGTGGGGAAATGTAGAATACTGTCTGTGAAAACAGAGTGACATGTCCAAGGCTGGTGGATTCTGGTCACCGACCCATGTGTGTCAGAGTAGAACTGTGCCTAGGGGGGCACCCTGTGGCTGACTTTGAGGAAACAGATCCCAGGGCTTTCTTCTAACGCAACTATGGGCCGGTTCCCTCTCCTTGGTACACAACAACGATACTTAACATCCTTTGGGCATAGTATCAAGAGGGTCAGTCCCTCCAGAAGGACTTCCTGATTGGAAAAACAAGGGTCCATGAAAAAGAGGAAGACCCTCAACAAGGTGGGTTGGCACCGTGACTACGATACACAAGGATTATTTTACATCACTGTCAGCTATCTACAGTTCACAGAGTTAAGAGGGG
>NW_006399765.1:28482501-28506086 GCF_000299155.1 Elephantulus edwardii | reverse complement strand
GGAGGGAGAGGGAGATAAGAGGAGTAAAGTTTTGCCCTAATTTTCTGACTTCCATCCACAAATTTTCCTTGTTTATGAAGTCACAGGATAATTTTTCTAACTGCCAGCCTTGCAAATTCAAGCTGGGAATGAGATTCAAGCTGTGTTTTTTCTGCTTCTTATAGTCCATCATTGCTAGTAATAAAGAGTCGGGAAATTTGTCAGCCACGTTCTGACAGTAAAATCTTTATTACTGGCGATGATGTAAGAGGCAAACGGAGCACAGTTTGAGTTTAGATCCCAGGTTGAATATACCAGACTGATGTCTAGGAAAAAAAAAATTATATATATCACCAAATAAATGTGATCATTAAGACAAGATAGATGTGGAACTCAACAAGGCCAATTTTATGGTCATGGAACCAGAACCAATAGTAACTGCTTATCAGAAGGTCAAGAAATTAACGTAGGGTTTAAGTAGCCCAACAGAAAGAGCAAGAGGGGAAAAAATGGAAAATTAATTTCAAGTCACAACTAGCAATACAAGCCAGAGTCAGTGTTAAGACTGCAGGGGGAAAATTGATAAAGCAATTTCTCAGAAAATCCATAAAGTGCTACAAAATTGCCTGGTGATAAGAATTGCAGAAAAAAAACCCCAAACATTTAGCCTGTTGAGAGTTGGGTGATGGTTTAATTAAAATTAAGTCAGATCCAAAAGGTGGGTTAATTACCCCAGGCTCTGATCAAGTATCATTAATAAAAAAGCAGGAACTGAAAAAGGGAAGCAAAAGGGAACATTATGACACAAAATCAACACACACACACACACACACACACACACCTTTTTATTTTTCTAGCAAAGAGAACTGAGGCTTTCTGTAACTTATGTTGCTAATTTCGCTTATTAAATGATGACCTGAGATTCCCTCCCCCGGCTGCCAGCGGATACTTTCCCAAATGTTAACAGGTTTTTTAATGTTCGTGTTGCTTTTTTACCCAGAGCCGGAGAGGATGTCTTGCAAAACCCCAAGTCTTCAGTTTTCAAACATCTCTGTTCCCAAAATGCCTCTCCTGCTGGCTGCTCCTCAAATTGCAGCAGCTTTTAAGAAAGAATTAACACCTTCGGGCCTGCCTGGCTTCTGTCTGAGTGCATAGCTTTGTAGATTTTTTTTTAATTTTTATTTTGTGTGAGTGTACCGTCAAATCAGATCTGACTGGTACAGGAGGAGATTGTCCCTCCTTCCCCGGCAGAGCATCTGGTGGATTCGAACCGTGCGTCTCTGGGATTGTAGTTGCAGCTCCTTGCCACTAGGCCACCAGAGCTCCCCTAGCTTTGTAGAATTTGATACATATTTATAAAATTAGGAATTCTTTTTTTATTTTTTTATTCTCCCTAATGTTTTATTTGGAAGAAAATGTAGAGCTACAAAAACTGGAAATAATCATAATACATTTGACTTACAGTCTTTGTGGATAAACCTTTTTGCCACATTTGTCTTTCTTGTCTTTGCTTCCTTTTGGTATTTTGGTGGAGATGTGCCGAGCAGATTCGTTTTCCATTCCACAGTATATACATACTCTGCCTCATGCCTTTGGTTGCAGTTCTCTCCCCTCATTCTTCTCACGTCCTCCATGGTTTCCCGGTTTCCATCCCTTCATTCTTCTTTCCCACCTTCTGCTGCCCTTTGGGTTGTATAGTTGATGTCACTGATTATAGAAATATGTGCAAAGATATGATCCTGGGGTTGTTACCCTTGAAGGAAACCCTCTGTGGACAGTGACTCTGCTGGCCACGTGGTGTATCAGTCTGTGAGCTTATCCCCACGATTCTCATGTTCTTATCCATGTGTGGATGCCTCCCTTTGAGTCATTCTACTACCTGTAGCCATTGCCGTAAGATGGGTTTTGGTTGATAGTTAATGCTTAGTCTTTAATCTTCTAAGAAGTACGATGAAGTCTTATGCCCCATAGGTTTCTGAGTTACCTGAAGTTTTCAGGCACCTATAGGGAGTGGAATCACAAGAATAAAAATATATGGCCATTTGAAGTCACCTGAGGGAGACTAGGTGCCGTAGGCTTTGAAATTATTGTTGGAGGCAATCTTGCCAAATCTTGAGGGGCAGAGAACCCAAGGGTGCTGCCTAGCTTGCATTGTTGATGCCATTGTCATTATCATTACATAATCCCATTGTCATTATCATCAGTGTCAGAGTAACTACAGATGAGGGAAAAGGCCCAGCTAGAAGGCCTTCATCCTTACATCTGGATGCTTTAAGTACCTTCCCAGTCGAAGGCAGAGGAACTGTGCTTTCATTTAAAAGTAAGTGAATGAGCACCTTGGGCTTCCTGGTAATTAGTTTAAACCAAAGTATCACTGGCCAAAAATAATAAAAAGAGAATCTCTCATCTCTTTATTAAGCTTGGTTATAGTGATTAGACACAGTTTAAATGAGGCTAGAGGGGAAAAAGTTCCCTAAAGTAAGAGCATAGAGAAAGTAGAAAAGATTCTCTTACTACCTGGTCATAAAACAGTTTGCTAAGTGCCTCATCTATTGATTTCTTTTCCTTTATCCTTTTTCTTTTCTTTTTAACCCTTGAATTCTATTCCTGGCCCCTTTACCCTGCACAACATTTGGCCAGGTAAATAAAGGTCCAAAATATACATAAGCCAAAAAAGCAACTCTTCATTAATCTCCACAAGGGGCAGCACAGAAGCGCTCCCAGGGTTTCCTGAGCTATAATCTTTGTGGGAGACTTGGTGGTGTGGTGTAGCACACGTTGAGCTGATTCCTGGACAGACATTCTAATCTACAGACTCTAGTCAGGAGAAAAGTGAAGCAATCTCCTTCCGCAATGGTTTAGTCTTGGAACCTGATGGATGATGACCTGATGGTCATCCTGAGTGGGAAGCAGGTTAATGCTGGTGGGTTTGGTTTTCAGTTCATCTTTACGGAAGTCAATAGTCACATCTCTCATGGAGTTGCTGGTGGGTTCAAACTGCTCACATTTTATTTAGCAGCTACCTTCTTTCACCACTGTGTTATCAGCGCGCCCTAAAATGCTTGTTCGCCCATAAACCTGATGGCTTTAGGTAATAGGTCAGCTTGAATTCTCATTTTAAACAGCATCTCCAGTAGTGAAGTATTCCCAGTAAGTAGCTCCAGGATTTCCTGTTGTTGAAATGGTAACAGGGTCCTTCCATAGCACTCTACATATTTGGCCTTGTTTCTGAAATGCTGCACTTATCAGAAGAGGCAGCTTATCTAACCTCACTGCAGTGCCATCAAGTGGGATACCAGAACCCAAATGCTTACCTTATGGTGGACTCCAATTCACGAAGACCCCCAGGTGTGAATTGCCATAGGGTTTTCTCTACGGCTGCTTTTGTTAGCAGTCAAACACGCTTTCTGCACCAACCAGGAAGCTCCTTATCAAGTAGTACAAGTCTTAACTCCTTTTCAGAGATGATGCTTCTACTTGTCAACATTCATCCAGTGACACTCTAGTTTAGAAATTCTGTAACTGTTAACTTACGTAATTTCAGCCACATGTAATGACTCTCTGGAGTCATTGTATTATCCCACTTTGCAGCTGAGGTTAACTGAAACACCGAGAGGTGAAGTGGCTTATCAGAGAAGGAAGGGGAGGTGCCAGCAAAGCTGGCTCCAGCAACCTGCTCACTGCCATATCTGCCCTCTCGTCTGGCAGGCCGCCCATGCAAACCAGCAAAGGTTTTAGACAGTTCTAAACATGGAGTGACAGGGTGACTATAACAGTGGGCTCAAGAATGACAGTTGGGAGGCTGCTGCAGGAGTGGACAGGATTTCTTTTTGTACACATTGTTGCTATGACTTGGAGCTGCCTCGATGGCACCTGATAACAACAAGATATAAGTCAGCAGAAATAAAGGCTTAAAAGTCTTGAGTGTCTTCTCAAGGGATGAAAGACAGATGCTCAGTCAAGAGTAGATGTACATTTCGTGGTGCATCTCTATCCCGGATGAAAGACCTCAGCCTTCGACATGGACTGCATCTCAGCACCAAAAACCAAAAATTCGCATCACTGGATCAATTGGTAGCATCATGATTGATGAAGATTGAAAATGGCAACAACCTTATATCTTACTTACATCTACGATTCTCATCCTTGGAAACAGCAGTCAGGAGATCAGAAGACACATTGTAGTGGGAAACATCTGTACTCAGGGATCTCTTCTAATTATTGAGAAACAGTAATGTTAGCTTGACGACAAAGGGCACCTGATTCAGCCCATGGTCTTTTCAGTCGCTTGCTATGCTGCTTGTCTGGACAATGAATAAGGGTGACAGAAGAAGAATGGATGCCAGTGAACTGTGGTCCTTGAGAGGAGTGTTGCAGATTCCATGGACAGCCAAAAGAACAAGCAGCTGTGTCTTGGAGAAGGTGCAGCCAGAGTGCTCCTTGGAGGCAAAGATGATAAAGTATCATCTCGCATACTTTGGACATGTTGCTAGAAGAGGCTATTTCTTGGAGAGGAACATTATATTTGGGAAGGTGAAATGATGGCAGAACTGAAGATGACCCACAACCAGGTGGATGGAGCCAATGAGTGATGCAATGGGTGCATGTTTGTCAGAGATTGGAGGACGGCACAGGACAGGACAGGATTCAGATCTGTTGTTTACAGGTTCACTGTGAGTTGTACTCAACTCGACGGCATCTAAAAATAAACAACAACAACTCTATCCCAAGTAGAATTGTTTCCTGCATTTTTGCAAACTATAGCGATAGATGTTGATGTTTGTTTCCTTCCAGCCATGAAATGCTACAATAATATATACTGTGAGATAAGTCACAAACAGGGATAAACAATCCTCTCGAGATATTGACAAAAGGGTGCAACTGCTAAAAGCAAGCTTCTATTTCAGCTGGGTCTAATTAAGCCCAGAATGTGTGTAAAATCATTAGCATGGAGTTTTGCAAAGTATACATTATCGTCAGACGCTGGCTTGAGCTACACTTCGGCAGCTTGTGACACCAGAGACAATTCTGTGATATTTGGATTGTTAAATGTGATCTCCACTAGCATCTGTACAGCAAGGCAATAAATAGCTCGTGTCTTTTGCTGGAGGCAGCAAGTGCCACTTTGCATGGGTAGTAAAATCAGCGGAGTTGCAGGTACATCAGAAAGCAGCACCGTGTCAGGTGGAGGGGATTCACACCTGAATGAACAATCAGGATTACACTGATCTGAGGGGAGATGACATACGCATATCCACTTTGTTCTGACGACTTGAAGGCTTTTTTTCCTGTCTCTAGAGATACGTCTTCATCAAAGACTCTTAACCTTTTGTTGTCGTTGCTGGGGCCAGTGAGTCTGTTTTGACTAATGGCTGCTTCATCCTATGTAGAGAGTAGAGCTGGGCTCTATAGCGTGTTCAGGGCTGTGATCTTTCCGAACTCCACATCCAGGCGTATCTTTTGAGCTGCTTCTGGGTGGATTTGAACTGCCAGCTTTATGACTAATAATGAGACACTTAACTCTGTGCCACTCAAGGTCGCAGTCTCAATATTTTAGAGGACACCAAAGCCTCTGAAATTTCCATGACAATTTTGAAGAATCTTCATAAACATAGAGATTTGTGACATCCACTTCCGAAATGGCTTGCCTCCGGAAACTCTATGCTCAGGTCTTTCATTCATAGGGTCTCTATGAATCGTCTACTACTTGACGGCACTTAACAACAACATCATTGTTTTTGTTAGGTGTCGTTGAGTTAATTCTGACCTTCAGAGACCATTTATGCAAGAGAACAAAATCCTGCTCTATCCTGTGTCATATGCACGTTTCCCAGGTGCTTCAGTCTATTGTCCCAGATAACGAATATATACATGGTGCCTTTTGGAGTGATGTGGTCACTTTCTACCACACACACTGGAGTCTTATTTTTTTTGTTTATTCAGTGTATTCTGGCATGTCACCGACTTGTCTGACCCTCTGTTTTTCTTACTCAGACAGTAAGGTTGTGGGGAGCTCTGGTGGCCTAGTGACAAGAAGCTGAGCTACAATCCCGAAGGTGCATGGTTTGAGGCCACCAGCTGATCCATGGGAGAAGGTTGGGCAATCTTCTCCTGAGATATTAACTGCCTCTGAAAACCCGCTGGAGGGTCAGCTATGGGTTCCCACTCTATGGTGCATGTCAACTACAACAACACACAGGCACACCCATATGTACAAACATACATGCACTCCCCACACACATATACACATGACACAGGCTATGAACACACATGTGGCCACTACATGTGGAAAACCCCATGGACACTTGTACCGCATGCACAAATAACATACATGCACCGTGTACACGCATAATACACACAACATCCAAATAACACATAGACTCATGCATTTAAACACATGCACATCCTACACCTCACATGCACAGACATGTGTGCACAGATCACCTGACTAGCACGAGCATACAGGTACACATGCCCACACCATACGGCACTAATATGCATATTTACACGTACGTTTACATGCATATTATGGGATCAAGCGGCATTTGGTTCTATTGTGGGTGGGATCACCGTGAGTTAGTGAAGGCTTGAAGACAGACTAATAACTCCCTTGCCAGCTGTGGCCATTGCATGCATTGATGACATCAAGGCTCAAAGGGCACAAAACTTTTGAAAGCCAAAGTGAAGATTGAAACCCAACCAATCCTGGAAACTCCCTTTACCATGTCTTACTTTAATCAATTCTGTATCTTATCAGGACAAAAAGAATTACTTGTAAAATCATGTTTGAACTCTGCCAAACTCCTGGTCTTCCAAGACTATGGGTGCAGTTAGTGGAAGTTGGCTCCAACAATGACTGAAGGCAATGGACTTGTTTGTTCTTCTCCTAATACTGCAAACTGCCACTCATAGATGAACTTCTTATACGTTAGGAGTCCTGTGAAAGATTCCCCAAAGTGCACCTTATAGGCAAGGATGATGGAACTTCATTTCACGTACTTTGGGCATATTTTCAGGAAGAAATAGTCTCAGAGAGACATCATGCTGGGAAAGGGAGAAGGTAGGCAAAAGAGAAGAAGACTCTGAACGAGATGGATTGACAATGACTTTCAGCATGACAGAGATCAGGAGAATGGCACAGGATAGGGCAAAGTTCCCATCTGTCATTCACAGGGTCACTAGGAGTCCTAGTAGACCTGATGGCACCTCACAGCAACAGGAACTCTGTTGACATAGAAGGTCATGTTGAGCTGCTCACCAAAAGCCTGGTGAAGGGCTGGCTACCGTGAGAGAGAAACTGACTCAACAGCAGTGGGTCTTGGTTAATGACATGTTATCATTATGCCACCAGGGCCAAAATTCAATTGTATTATCTTCATTTCAAGCTAGAATATAATAAGGGTATTCTGGATCTCCTTATGACATACAAAATGCAAACTTTGACCATAAATTCCAGATGAGAAATGACATGAAATTTTCTTAACATGCTTCTCTATAAATGAGTTTGATGTCTCTTCCCAGGGGCAAAAAAACCCCATCTGAGTAGAAAATATTGCCAGTGATAATTATCACTAAGGCTTTATTTATGTATATACATATAGAATATTGGCATATGTTGACATTAACTGCTTTGGTGTTTATACAACGTGAGGACTATAGACACTGTTTAGGAATGCTAACGAAAGGAAATTGCATGTGTCTCCCTCAGAATGGAGACCATAAAATTAAATTATTAAGCAGAATATAGGATGCCACTTTTCAATCTGGGGGCTGATACTCCATTATTGTCCTCAAGTTTCAGCTTGGAAGAGAATTCCCAAAGGAGTGTAAGGCCTTCCAAATCACATAGAATTCGCTCTTAGGCTTGTGTTGGATGTGGCAGCTCACAGTCTGTCTATATACTGCCTGCGCCTGCCTCCCCCCCTTCTCTCTCTCCCTCCCCCTCCCCCTTCTCTCTCTCCCTCCCCCTCCCCCTCTCCCTCTCCCTCTCCCTCTCCCTCTCCCTCTTTCTCTCTATCATATGCCCAAAAGTGCAAGTACTTTAGTATTTGGCTGCTGACCTAAAGGTTGGCAGTTCAAGTCTAGCAAAAGACACACCAAAAGAAAGATCTACTTAACAAAGAGGACCTGGGGCATAATTGTGCAATAATGAATGAATATAAAAAAATAAAGTGAACTAGGGGAGGGGAAAGGGAGGAGGAGGGGGGGTAAAATGTGCAACAACGAATGAGTAAAAAAATCTAACTTTTCTATGAACTTCCAATAAAATGACAATTAATTTTTTTTTTTAGAAAATGATCTAATGATCTACTTACAACCACTGAAAACTCTATGGAGCACAGTTCTCCTCTGACATGCGTACATTCATCATGAATTAGTATCTACTTGGTGACAGCTGAACTCTGGTGTCCTAGTGGTAAGAAGCCATCCTACAGTCTCAAAGGCACAGGGTTCAAACCCACCAGCTGCTCTGTGGGAGAAAGTTGAGCAATTTCCTCCTATTCGATTTACTGTCTTTGAAAACCCACTGAGGGGTCAGCTACGAATCAGTTCCAATTCAATAGCAAATAACAATAACAACAATTAGATTTTTTTTACAGCTACTAATCTAAGTATTGTGCATGCATTCTTCCCATCTGATCATCCTAACATCCGAAGATGGCAGGTATGTATCCCTCTGCTGTAACAGACAAGAGAGTGAAGATATGGACGGGTGCAAGAATTCACTAATGTTGATAGGAATAAAGGGTGGCGTGGCTTAGGTTTGAACCTTTGTTTGGTTGGAGTTTTGGTGGCCTCGTGGCAAGAAGCTGCACTGCAATCCCAAGGGCATACAGTTCGAGGCCACCAGCTGCTCTGCGGGAGAAGGATGGGCAGTCTCCTTCTGTGTAATTAAGTGAGACTCACTGGAAGCTCAGCTGTGGGTTGGTTCTGACTCTATGGTACACAACACACACAACAACAACCCACTGTAGCTACGGTCAAATGCAAACTCCTAGTTCACATTCTTATTTCTGCTACCTTTGTTAATAAAAGCAGGCATTTCTGCCGAAAGATCTTTTAAAAAGCCAGCTATATTACTCAATCTCTGCACCTCATTCAAACTGTCCATCCAAAATTCAGCAGGGCTATTATGTACATCCAGATGTCTTCAGTCATCCGTATCTTTGCTGAATACATGCATATATTGTGCGGAACACTATTTGCAAGGCAAAGGTTGAGATCATGGTCTGTCGGAGTCGTGGGATTGAAGAGAGTCTGAGACAATTAAAGTGATTAGCTCTGCACAGCCTAACATGGAAACGCAGGGGTCCCAGTCATCAACAAGTTGAGGGAAAGGGGACCGGTTTGTGGGAAGCGGGTATTGTTGCAGAAAGGGGGGAGGGGGGCTGAGCAACTGGGCTTTCCGGATGACGGGAATTAGCTGGAAGGAGAAGATGGGTTGAGCTCTGCAGGCAGAGGGAATATTGTACATGGTGTCTCAACTAGCAGGGTGACTTCTGCACGTTATAAACAGCTCGCTGTCCAGAGCAAACTGTCGGGGAGGCGGAGAAGCCTAGTTGTGTGCTCGTGTGCACGAGTGAGGCAGCTCCCCCCAACTCCTGGGTCTGACCAGAGCCCTGGGGTGCAGCCAGGACTTCTGTGCTGGGTTCTCGCTTCTAGGGGAGAGAAAGCTGGGTCTATGCTGTGCCCGTGCATGCATGTGTGTACATGTGTTTGTTAGTCATCTGTGATGTGTACGCGTGTGTATATGGATGCATATGTTATTCATGGGGTCTATGATATTCATGCTGTGTATGCAAGGAGGTGTGTAAATATGTGTAGAATTCCCAAGCAAGTGCAAGGCCATCCACACAGAATTCCATCCTGAGCTTGTCTTAGTTGCAGTCTGCCCTTGAAGCCTTAATGGTGATTTCACATACAACCGAATGAGGTATTGTTGAGCCCATGTCAGCTTCAAGGTTACTAGCACACCATCCACCCTTCAGGGCTCCTCTCACAACACTATTAAAAAGTATTCTTTTAAGATACATTTGGCTGATTTTTGGAGGTAGATCACCAAGCCCTTCCCTGGACACCTGTTCAACCAGTTGATCTTCCTGATATTTGAATCACTGATGGTTTTGCTCCAGTTTGCCACCTCCATTCTTCATGTTATGCTAACAGTCAGCAAACTGGCTTCCCAAACAGGTTTCTTGCTGCAAAAGACAGGGTCTAGGAGATAGAGAGTCTTTGTTCATTCAATGATTCTTTGGGACTAAGAAAACCCTTCCCTCACCACATACGCTGTTTCATGTATTATTGACCAAGTTGGAGTCTTATACTCGAAGGCACCTAACAACTACCACCTTTCTCGGGTGAGACAGCTGTTACAGCCGTCAGCTCCCCCTAAGGCTAAGGCTGGTGCCAGCTTCCCCAAGAGACATGGGCTATATCACATCAACACACAAGCTATCACAGGATGTTAAGGGGACAGACAGTTGATGGAAACAGGAAATAAAAGTTTCAAAACCTGAAATTCCTGAGTGTTTATCAAGACTGTGGCATGCTTGTGGTAGTTTGTAATAGACTGATGCATTCTGGGGGATGAAAACCACACTGTACATCAGAATCTCAACAAAGTTTGCGAGTATGTATGTGATTAACGACCATTCCCAGGACTGTCCTTACCCCTGTTTCTCAGATCCATTACTGTCTCAGTCTCTCAGGCTTATGCATACAGTCTAATTATATCACAATCTAAAGAAATATACAGCTCTCGTTTGTAAAGCTACTACCTTATTTACATTTTCAAATAACAGAAATTCTGACCGAAGCCTTTGAACAGTGAGAAATGCATTGATTCATGCACTAGCAGATTCATCTACTAGCAACTTCAGTGGAATGATGGCCTTCAAGTCACGGTGTCCGGTTTCGCTCCAGTTTGCCACCTTCATTCTGCATTTTATGCTAACAGTCAGCAAACTGGCTTCCCAAACAGGTTTCTCACTGCAAACACACGGTCTAGGAGAGAAAGAGTCTTTGTTCATTCTCTGATTCTTTGGGACTAAGAAAACCCTTCCCTCACCACATATGCTGTTTCATGTATTATTGACCAAGTTGGAGTCTTGTACTCGAAGGCACCTAACAACCATCTCTGTTCTCAGGTGAGACAGCTGTTACAGCCGTCAACTCCCCCTGGAAGGCTAAGGCCGGTGCCAGCTTCCCCAAGGGACATGGGCTGCACAGGGGAGAGGTAGACACCCCGACAAAATGAGAATCCTGTCAGGAAGGGAGCAGGGGGCCGGCAGATATGCTTGAGAGCAACTCATAAAGCCTGCTTCAGAAGCGGTATGTTGTTGTCTGCCATCGAGTTGGAACAGACCCATAGCTGACCCTCCCGTGAGTTCTCAGAGGCAGTGAACTACACAGGAGGTCATTGCTCATCTTTCTCACACAGAGCAGCTGGTAGGTGGATTCAGACTGTATTCCAGAGGGGTATATAGGAGATCTTTCACCAAGAGCCTCTCTACCTTCCTCTCCATGTGCAAGGACACGTGATATCTCCAGGATATCAGGCTTGGAAAGGCAAAGAAAAAGAGGAAGACCCTGATATGTTACATACTGGAGCAGTTTTAGTCTGTCACATAGGGTTGCCTTAAATCAGAATTGAGTGGACTGAACTAGCAGCAACGTACTATGGATGCCATCTCATTTGGGAATAGGATACAATGACGTCATAGCTGTGCAGAGTCTGTGTATCTCAAACCAACTACTTTCGAGCTAAACAAAGAGCAGATAGGGCACAGAAGCAGCAGGCAGGAATGGAGAGGTGATAGATGCCACGGGGAGCCTTCCAGGAAATGCCAAGGAAAAGCCAAGACAAGGATTTTTCCCTCAGCGCACACAGAGGCTTCTCTTAGAACCAGCATCTAGGATTTGGCCTTTCAAACTATATGAAAGAAAATTTCTCTTTGTTGACATTGTTACTTGGTGGTGAAAATGATTAAATAATACTAATACTATTAATAGCTGCAACTAATAGCTGCAATGCTGGTTGCTCAAATCCACCTACCAGAACCTCAGATACAGGCTTGCCAATCTGCTTCTCAAGGTCTTGACAACTTCAGGGATATTTCCCCTCCACACTTGTAGCGTCACTGTGAACCGTTAAGGACGTGACAGCCACCGGCACCACCACCACCACCACCACCAAGGAACCACGTCAATGACTTTTCTAAAAAACGTGGAGCCTAATGGCAGTCAAGAGAGCTCTGGTGACCTCGTGGTAAGAAGCTGCGCTGGAATCCTGCAGGCAGGCAGTTCGAGGCCACCAGTTGCTCCACAGGAGAAGGATGGGCAATCTCCTCCTGCGCGACTGCTGCCTCTAAAAATCTGCCGGAGAGTCAGCTATGGGCCAGTTTCAACTCTATGGTGCACAACAACAACAACAACAACAACAACAATCATGCCCCAAGCTGAATTTGGAGGAGGGAAGAGCAGATGTTGATGATGCTGGCAACGAGGATGATGATTTGACAGTAATTGCCATTTCAGCTAAATGACAAACCTCAAAGGCAGAGAAATGAATTCAAATAAATGAAGGCTCATCATCTTCACCGTATCAAGAGAGGAAAAAGCCACCCGCATCAATCTTTGGGCTCTCATATTGATTAACATTAATTGTTTAAAACTCTAATGCCAGCAATATCTTCCTGATTTATGGTTTATGAAAGCTATTGATATATGTGGAGGTGCAATAAGGAATTTTTCTGGGGCATGATTACGATAGATTGCTGTGGGGATTATCTAATTATTGAGTAAGCACTAGTGATGAACTCTTGCAATAAAAGACCCATCTGCTCACCAGTGGACGATGGGATGAAAAGAATGGCTGGCGCTGACAGCACACATTGGGTTTTCTTTCTTCCCTCCTCTTCTGTAGAAATCCTTACCAGTGTTCTTTTGGACACAAGCAACAGATGAGTCAAGTAATACCATCCTTTTACCTCTTCTTTATTTCTTCTAATGATAAGTAGTTTGAATCATACTGTTTTCCTTATTTTCTAAAAAAAATTGCTTTCAGATATTCAGTAATTCAAACTGTGAAAGTCATAAATTAAAGGTGAAAATTCTCCACTTTTTTTATTCACAGTTGGTTTTTTTTGTTTGTTTGTTTTTTTAATACTGACTAGGTGTCAGCAAGTCTTTGTGGTGAAGTAATACTTGGCTGCTAACTGAAGTTTAATGGTTTCGAACTCATTCCATGTGTCTAAGGAAGAAAGACCTGCTCCCAGAGAGATTACAGTGTGGGAAGCCTTCCGGGGCCTTTCTACTCTATTCCCAGAGGCATCAGCCCTGCAGTCAGCTCAGTACTAACAGCTGCAGTGTTCCAGGACCTTGGCAATGTGTTTATAATCAACTGAGTAACTGCTGGTGATAGTGCGAGGACCAAATCAAAGCAAGATCAACTACTGCTGTTCAGTAGATTCCAACCCATAGTGACCTTCTGTCATTTTCTGAGACTATAAATCTTTATGGGGAAAGACTGCCTATTTTTTGTCCATGGAGCAACTACTGGATTCCAACCTCTGACCTTTCAATTTTTACCTTGGTTTACTAAAGAGAGCCAACATTTCAAGAAGAGAAAGTACTTCCCAATCAGGCCATTATGAACTGTATGGGGCAGTGCTTTCTACTTTGCCAGTTACTCAATTTACTGGAGTATTTCTTGAGTACTTTCCCTCTTTACAACTTTAACTACTTTTCCTCTTAACAAATTTAACTCTGTTAAGAGTTTTCAGGTGCTAAGTGAGTGAATCCTGTATGACCTTTTAAAGGGTAAATCATCTCCGGTGGTCTAGTGGTAAGAAGCTGGGCTGCAATCCCCAAGGCACGCAGTTCGAATCCACCAGCTGCTCCACGGGAGAAGGATGGGCAGTCTCCTCCCATGAAATTTGCTGCCTCTGAAAACCAGCTAGAGGGTCAGGTGTGGGTTGTTTCCAACTTAAAGGCTTTCAATAACAACAACGTCTTGAAAGAGATGTTTCCTGATGACCAAACGTCTAACCAAATAGACACCATCTTGAAAGAAGGAAACCTACCCCAATGGCCAACTATCCTGAGGCCAGCTGCCTGTGCCTATTGATTTGTAAACTCTCTTTTTTTTTCTGGATATAATTCTGCTTTTCCTTCCCCAAAGTGCTGAGGAAACACGAGTCCTTCTCCATGCCCTTAGCCCAGCCTACAAAATCTCCTCCTTTTTGAAGTATTTTCCTTTATGAGACAGGTTTGGGAAGATCGTATCCTTATCTCCTATATGCTAGCATATACACTAAAACCACTACTTTTTTCCCCCAAAAAATGAAAAAGAGAAATAAAACGGTCTGATGCATTGGGCACATTGCTACAAAGGACTTCTTGAAAATGCAAATCAACAACAGTTTAAACTATTGTCACCTGAGTCGAGCCATGGTACTTACAGTTGCTCCGTGTTGTATGTGAAAGTGGGACTAGGAATAAAGGAGACTGGCAGGGAACGGATGCCTTGGAATCACGCTCTTGGCAAAGACTGTTGGATGTGCCTGGGAGTCTGTCCTGGAGGAATCGTCTCCAGTGTGTTCCTTCGAAGGGAGAATGGTGAGTCTCTGTTTCACTTACTCTGGGTGTGCGATCAAGAGGGGCTCGTCTCCGGAGAGGGACATCACGGTTGAAAAAGTAGACGGTCAGTTACAAAGAGAAAAACCCTCAAGGAAGTAATTTAACATAGTGATTGCAAAGTGGGTTTAAGTACGACAGAGATTGTGTGGATGGCTCAGGGTTGGAAGGAGTTCAGCGCTGTTGTTCAGTGGGTCTCTGAGTTGTGCTAGATTTGAAAGCACCAACAATAGCCCTGAAAGCACCTTCTCAGAAATCACCCGTGTGGGTGCGCTTCTTTCCTCCTGGAGGAAATTCCCCACACAACTCAGTGGCCACAGTTCTGCATAAAGCCCAGTACCTGCTGTCTGATGAGTTTGTAAACTCCAAATGTGGAGCAGTAGCCCAGGGAACCTGGTCCTTGGAGGCTGGTGGAGGCGACTGGCCAGCATGGGGCTTATTGGGATTGTAGAACTTGGCAAAGATCCCTGACCAAGTGCAGTCAGTTCACCACATTCTGTCTCCCAGGGTCAGGCAGAGGCTCTCAAGAGTGTACAAGTGATTTCTCTCCTTTCTGAGCCAAATGTTAAAGGTAGATTTGTGGGTCATGTTTAAATAGGTAGAAATTGATGCTTTTTCTTTTCCTGGTTTCATTTAACACCTGAGTGCATGGGTTCACACCAAGTTCATCCCTGTCATGAAGTATCCTGTGCCCTGTTTCACCCCAGGAAAACCCCAAATCAAAAGACTTGCTGTGGAACCTGTTCTGATTCGTGGTGACCTTCCACCAGGTTTCTGAGGTTACAAACGTTCATGGGAGGAGACTCCCTACCTTTCTCGTCCCACCTGAGATCCATGTAGAACTTGATGCTTTCTTCTCTCTCACTTTGAATGCTGCTCAAAGAGCAGGTGTTAATTTGAGATTGAGCATCATAATTTTAAGTGTGATTTTGATAAGAATCACCTTATCAGTGGCCTTGGAATGACAAGGGGGGAAAAAAGTAATCATTTGCTTCGACAACGTCTGTTTCCATTTCGTAAAACAATTCTTGTCAAATGGAACTAGTCAAAACACCACGCAGCAGTTTGTAGAGGCATGGGAGGAAAAACCCAAATAAAAACCCAGTGCTCCCTTCGGAAGGAGGGCAATCAATCACTGCTCACTAACAGATATTTAGTGAGATTAATTCGACCAGCTTCCTCCTCTGGCTACATTTCACAACAGTTCATATTTATCTTTTGAAGGTTCCCCCGATCATCCTGAAGAGATGGAGTAGACGGAATTAGTTCTATGGGCAGAAATGTAAAAACAGAAATATAAATTAGAGTCTAATGATCCTGGTTTGGACAATTTCATGTCTGATGCTCTGAAGGCCACTAAAAGCAATGTTTCTCACGTAAGCAGGGTGGGCTTGCCTTTAATCGCTGGCCGTACTGTCTGGAAAAATGGTGACTGAGTCATTCCATTATGATTTGTGGCATGGCAACTAGGCGGCAGGATAATCTGGGTGAAATAATATTAATTCTTCTTTTACGTCATTCAGAAGAAGAGACTGTGGGCACCTTATCAGGAGGAAACAGTCTCTGGAGAAGACCTCCTGCTGGGTGGAGTAGAGGATCAGGGGGAGAAGCGGAAGATCCTTTCTGAGATGGAAGAACACAGTGGTTGTCACGAGGGGCTCAAACATAACAATTACAATGAGGACGGGGCGGGACCCCACTTCTGTCCTAGGTAGGGTCCTCAGGAGTCCGATCGCACTTGACAGCATCTAGCAACAACCAAATAAGAGGATTAGAAAATTCATGTCGTAATTATATTCTTGATGTTGCTCTATGCTCTTGAAAGTTAAGAACAAAATAATCTTCAATAATCCTCTTTGATTTTTTTCATTCTTGGTAGATATTGGCTTTCTGTTTGACATATGGACGAGTTTGTGTCTCAGAGATAAATGTGGAGGGTTTTTGGCAGAGCGCGCAGCATTATAATTGTTTTATGTCACAGGAGAGTTAGGCTGCTCATATGACGACTTTATGGAGTTAATGCCAAATGATGGGGACTCCACGTAGAGCAGAGCTCCCTGGGGTTTTCAGTGGCCGATTTTTGCAAGTGGATGGCGAGATCTTTCTTCTGGGGTTCCTCTCGGTGGGATCAAATGTCCTACCTATTGTCAGCAATCTACCATCGCCCAGGGACCCCTGTGAACACAGATGGAAACCCCTGTCAGTTCCCATGTTTCTATCTCCGTGCTCCTGGCAGCATCTGATTTCCTCTGAAAAACTGATCCTCTTCCAAGCTGGTCTTAGAGCTCGAGGAGGGTTGATCACCTCCAGACATAGAAATGCAGGCTTCATGCCATGATCTCAGTGGATGGCTCAGGCACAGGCTCTGAAGAAAGGCCTGTCTTAAGTTCCTTTAGATCTCAAACTCCCAGAGTGATATTATCTATCAAATCATCACTTATTTCCAGTTTCTTCAGCATCCCAATTTCAAAGCTTTTTGTGTCATTATAGAAGAGCCTTGTCTCAAGGGAGGGCCTGCCAATCAATCCTTAAACTCGGGTTTGCTACCACTCCTAAAAAAATACCAAAACTGCCCACTCCATCTCTCTTCTACTCCAACTTTCCCTTCCCTTTGTTTCTGCTCCCTGCTTGCAACCTCACTCCGGCCGCCTCCTCTATTCGCAGATGCCTTCCCCATGTACAGAAGCTCATGCTGATATCAGCACTCACCATCAGTGCTTGGGGCTACAGAGAAATCCCAAAGCTTTTGGGGCTCTGGAACATCTCACCATGAGAATAAAAACAAAACAAAACAAAGCAAAACAAAACATTTCCATTTTATATGTGAATGTGCGTGTGTTACACAATGATTCTGTGAAACTTGTTGATGAGTTGAAACAGGTTCGATAATTTTCATTTTCTATTACAATTTCTCTTCCCACCAACCAAACCAAACTTCATGTAATGCCTTGGGAAGATCCGGCATCGTGATCCTACAGGACTGAGTACAGCTGCCCTGTAGGGTTTCCAAGCTGTAATCTTTATGGAAGAAGACTGCCTCGTCTTTCTCTGTCCGAGAGGCTGTTGGGTTCAAGTTGCTAGCATTTTGGTTGGCAGATAAGTTCTTTATCTTCCGCATTGCTTGAACTCCTTTCAATTATTCTGTCAACTATTTCTAGTGTTGCAGAGAAAATGATGCTTATGGTGGACACTGCGTATATATCCAGCATATGGAAGGGTTAGCCTTTCTGGTCACTTGTGGTTGGAGCCATGGATTCATTTTTGCCAATAGGTTGTAAGCAGAAACAATAGAAATCATTTTTTGGCTACCTGACTGTGACTCTCTAGTGGTCATTTTTATTGGGGCGTGGAGATTTGCCATGTTTGAGGTGGAGGATACAGCAGTACATTTCTGAGAACTAACCAATGAGAAATGGAAACACGTACCTACCTACACAAGGACTTGTAGGCTAATGTTCATATCAACACTCTTTATAAATCCCAAAGTGGAAAGAATACAATCATCCATTGACTGGTAAATGAGTAAGCGGAAGGTGTTAAAGTCACCCAATGGAATTCTATTCAACAATAAAAAGAAACAATATGCTGATATATGCTATAGTATTTTTTAAAATAAAATCCAAGATGATAAAAAAAAGCAAACAGCCCTCAACCCCCATATTAAAGGGTCTAGACAAAATGTTCAGAAGAAACAACTCAATAAAGACAGAAAGTTGGTTAGATTGTTCGTATAGATGCAGAGTCACTTAAAGAGCATCAGGAATTGTGTTGCAATGATGGGACATTCTAGAACTGAATTATGATAATGGTTGCCTCATTACCTTACTCCAAAGTTACTAGGCTCTTGATTTGTGTCCCTCAAACATAGACTCCCCAGGTGGCACACATGAGTTTAACTCCTAGCCTAAAGTTTGGAGGTTCAAACCTACCCAGAAGTACATTAAAATGTAGTCCTGGTGATCCGTTTCCAAAAAAATCACAGCCTTGAAAACCCCACAAAACAGTTCTCCTCTGCACACGTGGTCGCCCCATGAGCCACAGTCTACAACAGCAACACATCATGTGGTTGAACTTCACAGTTGACAAGTGATGCCTCAGTAAAACTTCTAAAAAGAGCAAAGGCTCCGCAAACAGTCTACAGTTTCTTTTTAAAAAGTGAAAACTCTTTACTATCATCAATGTCTGTAGTGCCTGGTGTGTAATAAATAAGTGCTTGACAAATATGTTGAGTTGGATCAAAGTCATCCGTCCCCGGAGGGCTGCGAAGTCGAGGTGTGTGGCTAACTCCCAGGCAGCTCAGCTGGAGAGGAAGGGGCAGAATGCCTGGCTTTTCTCTTCCTGAAGTTTCTACATCTGCTCAGCCAACTGTGATCATCAATTATAGAATCCACATGATTATAGTGAACATATGTTGTTTTATGGAGACCCAGCATCCATTATGTCTTTGTTAGGCAGCAGTATCTAAATTTTCTTTTAGGGAAACATCCAGTGCATCTGAGTCCATTCAGCTGGCTCCAAGCTGGCTCCACCCACAGTATCTATATTGGAAGGTAAACTAAACCTCAGCCAATCAGTACAACCCATGCTCCTGACCATGGTGCTTGCTTAGGGACAGCCTTAGGGACCCTTAAAGGGTTACTTTAAAACTGTTCTTTTGTTGTGGTGTATCATTGAGTCAGAATGGACCCATAGCCGACCCTCTGGTGAGTTTTCAGAAGCAGTTAATATCATGGGAGGAGATTTCCCATCCTTGAACCACATACCTTCAGGATTGCAGTACAACTTCTTGCCACTAGGCCACCAGAGCCCCACTTTAAGATTGTTGTTGTTGTTTGCGACTCATAGCAACCCTATGTACAGCAGCCCTAAACTCTGCTCTATCCTGTGCCAATTGCACTGCCTCTGACACACCCATCCCGATTACCCCAGTCACTGAATCAATCCACCTCATAGAGGGCCTTCCCCTTCGGTGCTGTCCCTCCACCCTACCAAGCATGATGTCCTTCTCCAAGGACCTGTCTCTCCTTACAACATGTCCAAAGTATGTCAGACAAAGCCCCAGAATCCTTGCCTTTAAGGAGTAGCCTGATTTAACCCTCTCTAGGATGAATCTGTTTGTTTTCTTGGCAGTCCATGGTACATTCAATACTCTTCTCCAGCATCACAGCTCAAAGGCGTCAATTCTCCTTCTATCCTCCCTAGTCATTGTCCAACTCTCTGATGCATAACAAGTGATTGCAAAAACCATGGCCTGTATCAGGCGTCCCTCAGTCTCCGGAGAGACACCGTTGCTCTTGAGTACTTTAGAGAGGTCCCTAACAGCAGACTTTCCCATCGCAATACATTTTTTGATTTCCTGGCTACTGGTGCCAAGAGTGTTGACCGTGGAGCTGAGCAAACTGAAGCTGTGAACAATCTCAATCTCTTCACCATCCATCCTGATGCTGCCGATTGGTCAAGTGGTGAGAATTTTTGTCTTCTTGATATTGAGCCTCAGTACATACTGAAGGCTGCAGTCCTTGACCCTCTGCAGTAAGTGCATGAGGTCCTCCTCAGTTTCAGCGAGCAGGGTTGTGTCATCTGCATAACGCAGATTGTTGATAGATCTTCCACTAATCTTAATGCCACGCTTCTCCTCACAGAGCCCAGCCTCTCGGATAATTTGTTCTGCATACAGGTTGAAAAGGTATGGAGATAGGACACATCCCTGGCATACACCCTTCCCAATTTTGAACCATGCGGTGTTGCCCTGCTCTGTTCTGATGACTGCCTCTTGGTCCAAGTATAGGTTTCACATTAGCACGATTAAATGTTCTTTAAGATTACAGGTGTTAATTTTAATGGAGATTTCAGAGAAAGGAAGTTCTCATTGCTTCTGGATTTGAACCAGAGAGATCTAGCTTACAACTCTTGGGAGATCATTTCCGTCATGTAAAGCTTAAGAGTGAAGCCAAGACAGACAAGAAGTGAGGAGTGGTCTTCATGTAAGTTGCTGGAAACAGCCTTCCCAGAACATTTTACAAGACAGTGACCACACTTTGCTCGGAACTCAGCTGGTTTTATGTACAATTGAATTGGGACTGCCTCACAGCTGACCCTAGTGGGTTTTCAGATGGTGAATCACATGGGAGGCAGTTGGTTGTCTTTCTTCAGTGGAACATCTAGCGGAACATCTTGGTGGCTTCAAACTGCATGCCCTTGGGTTGGCAGCACAACTCCTTACCACTAAGCCACCAGTAGGGATTGGGATTTTAGTCATCACAACTAGAAGCTTAACACAGGAATTTGTTAATCACTAAAACACCAGTTATTCACAGTTTAACTCTTGGAGGCAACTGTGCTCCATATGTTTGAGTTATTTTGTTGTGTGGGTGTTTTTTTCTTCTTCAGTACTATTGAGAATATACACAAAAGAACATAGCCAATTAAACAATTTATATGTATACAATTCAGTGACATTGATTATATTCAAGTTTTATAGCCATTTTCACCTCCCTCCCTTTTTCTGAAATGTACTTCTATTAGCATAAATTAATTTCCCCTTAAATTTTCTATCTCATCCTTCCAATGACTCTTTTCAATTTGATCACACACAGATAGTGCTTAAGATAGTTCTATGCCCAAGACAGATATTCTTTACTAATTATGTTAAAACTATTGTTTGTTTTAAAGATGACTTTAGGGAGTGTCTTTTGTTTAAGGGTTTTTTAAAGATTAACTCAGGGCAACAGTTTGAAGGACTCACTCAGCTTCCATGATTCCTGAAAGTATATATTCTGTTATTATTGATATTCTGATCTACATTTCCTCCCCTTTTGATCAGTATTCTTACATAGTACTCTGATTAAATTCTTAGTAAAGATAGCCATGTACCATCGAGTTTTTCTTGACAAGTGGAGAAAGAAGCTGTTGTTAATGGATACAATTGACTATACATTCTGTTTCCTTCTTGCATTCTTCATTCTCCCTTCTCGGCTTAAGTTGGTGACTAGAGATACATTGTACTTTAGACCTCATAGGTTTTCCATTTATGTATTTTTTGGAGGTAGATCATCAGAATTTATTACCAAAGCACTTGAAGCATTTTAGTTAGTAACCCATAAAGTTGATATTTCCTGGAAAAAGAAAACGAACTGGAGTTACAAAGTTCTCCCAATATATTCCTCTTTCTGTTTTTAGACATACATACCAAATGGTAGCCTTGGAGGAATTAATAAAGTTAAATATGAAATCCTCATGGTTTTGAAGGCAGAACTGGGGCACGTCACCCTTCAGCTTTTACTTGAATTAGTGACAATAATTGAAGCTACTCTTTATTAGGTTTTTAATCTATGCTAACTGCTATTTAAAATGTTTTCTATACCACCGCAATGTTGAGGGTTTACTTGCTTTCCTTTATTTAATGAAGTGAAGTCCCAGTACCCCTGTGAGACCAATACTGGTATTGTATTCATTTTATACATGGAGAAACTGAGGCTCAGAGAATAAACCTGCTGAGGATAATAATAAGTAAAACATAATGAATCTTCAGTATGTATCAGGTACTGTTTAAGTGTTACTAGTTTTAACTCATTCAATCTTCACTCTGATGGCATAGTAGGCTAATGGATGGGTCTATAAACAAAAGTTTGGTAGTTTGAATCCACAATTGCCTTTGTGGGAGAAAGATTAGACAGACTTCTTATGAAGATTTGTTGTTATTGTTATGTGCTGTTGAGTTGCTTGCATCTCATAGTGACCTTATGTACAATAGCCCTGACACCAGCTCTATCCTGTGCCAACCTTATTGTTTCTGAGACACCTACCCACATTACCCCCATCACTGAGTCACTGAATCCATCCATCTCATCTAGGGTCTTCCTCTCTTGCACTGTCCCTCCACCTTTCCAAATACGATCTTCCTCTCCAAGGATTTATCCCTCCTTTGCATGTCCAAAGTATGTCAGATGGAGCCTCAGAATCCTTGCCTATAAGAAGCAGCCTAGTTTTCCTCTCTCCAGGATGAACCTGTTTGTTCTCCTGGCAGTCCATGATATATTCAATACTCTTCTCCAGCACCATGGCTTAACGGTAGCAATTCTCTTTCTGTGATCCCTAGTCATTGTTGAGCTTTCTGACACATAACAAGTAGTTGTGAAGATTATGGCCTGGATCAGGCGCACATGAAGATTTACAACCTCAAGAACATGGCGGAGGATTTCCATGAGTCAGAATCAACTTGGCATCAGTAGGTTTGCTAACAACTATATAAGGCAAGTATAATAATCTTTCCACATAACAGATAAAAAAGATGAGGCTATGTCTTTCCCCATCCAGAGCAAAGAAAAGTGAAGAAAACTAAAGGCATACAGAAGCAAACAATTCAAGGACAAATGGCCTGTTTACACTCGAGCCTCCATGACTCTGGGATCTAGATAAACTCGATGATGCCAACTAGCACTACTGAGTTCTTTGACATGGCTACTATTAGGAGGCCCTGGACAAAGTGGGAGGAAAATGCAGAAAAAAGAACATAAACTCCTCTCATAGTTAATGGTGGAACTCCCAAGACCTTTAGCTACCCTTCAAATCTGGACTTGAGCTCACCCCAGTGTCTTAACCATCAGATATCAAAAGGGCTGCATTTTCTCAGGAATAAAGCTCAGAAGGAAGAAAGAGATGGAGAAGATGAACTCATGGAACTAGGGAACACTAGGAGGAAGTAGAATAAATACTGTTACATTGTAGGGATTGTAATCACAAATTAAAGTGTGCATGAATTACTGAATGCACATTCAAATGTCTCTGTGAATTTTCACTCACATAGTACAAAATGTTTACAAAAAAGAGATGTTGTTGTTGTTGTTATGTGCCATCGAGTCATTTCCGACTCATAGCGACCCTATGCACAACAGCTCTAAACCCTGCTCTATCCTGCACCAACCTCACCGCCTCTGACACACCCATCCCGATTACCCCAGTCACCAAAT